>NC_091991.1:184783101-184830697 GCF_044704955.1 Pristiophorus japonicus | reverse complement strand
GGAGGGGGGGGCGAGAAGGGAGGGGGGGGCGAGAAGGGAGGGGGGGGCGAGAAGGGAGGGGGGGGCGAGAAGGGAGGGGGGGGCGAGAAGGGAGGGGGGGGCGAGAAGGGAGGGGGGGCGAGAAGGGAGGGGGGGCGAGAAGGGAGGGGGGGGCGAGAAGGGAGGGGGGGGCGAGAAGGGAGGGGGGGGCGAGAAGGGAGGGGGGGGCGAGAAGGGAGGGGGGGGCGAGAAGGGAGGGGGGGGCGAGAAGGGAGGGGGGGCGAGAAGGGAGGGGGGGGCGAGAAGGGAGGGGGGGCGAGAAGGGAGGGGGGGGCGAGAAGGGAGGGGGGGCGAGAAGGGAGGGGGGGGCGAGAAGGGAGGGGGGGGCGAGAAGGGAGGGGGGGGCGAGAAGGGAGGGGGGGGCGAGAAGGGAGGGGGGGGCGAGAAGGGAGGGGGGGGCGAGAAGGGAGGGGGGGGCGAGAAGGGAGGGGGGGCGAGAAGGGAGGGGGGGGGCGAGAAGGGAGGGGGGGGCGAGAAGGGAGGGGGGGGCGAGAAGGGAGGGGGGGGGCGAGAAGGGAGGGGGGGCGAGAAGGGAGGGGGGGGCGAGAAGGGAGGGGGGGGCGAGAAGGGAGGGGGGGGCGAGAAGGGAGGGGGGGGCGAGAAGGGAGGGGGGGGCGAGAAGGGAGGGGGGGGCGAGAAGGGAGGGGGGGGCGAGAAGGGAGGGGGGGGCGAGAAGGGAGGGGGGGGCGAGAAGGGAGGGGGGGGCGAGAAGGGAGGGGGGGGCGAGAAGGGAGGGGGGGGCGAGAAGGGAGGGGGGGGCGAGAAGGGAGGGGGGGGCGAGAAGGGAGGGGGGGGGCGAGAAGGGAGGGGGGGCGAGAAGGGAGGGGGGGGCGAGAAGGGAGGGGGGGGCGAGAAGGGAGGGGGGGGCGAGAAGGGAGGGGGGGGCGAGAAGGGAGGGGGGGGCGAGAAGGGAGGGGGGGGCGAGAAGGGAGGGGGGGGCGAGAAGGGAGGGGGGGGCGAGAAGGGAGGGGGGGGCGAGAAGGGAGGGGGGGGCGAGAAGGGAGGGGGGGGCGAGAAGGGAGGGGGGGGCGAGAAGGGAGGGGGGGGCGAGAAGGGAGGGGGGGGCGAGAAGGGAGGGGGGGGCGAGAAGGGAGGGGGGGGCGAGAAGGGAGGGGGGGGCGAGAAGGGAGGGGGGGGCGAGAAGGGAGGGGGGGGCGAGAAGGGAGGGGGGGCGAGAAGGGAGGGGGGGGCGAGAAGGGAGGGGGGGGCGAGAAGGGAGGGGGGGGCGAGAAGGGAGGGGGGGGCGAGAAGGGAGGGGGGGGCGAGAAGGGAGGGGGGGGCGAGAAGGGAGGGGGGGGCGAGAAGGGAGGGGGGGGCGAGAAGGGAGGGGGGGGCGAGAAGGGAGGGGGGGGCGAGAAGGGAGGGGGGGGCGAGAAGGGAGGGGGGGGCGAGAAGGGAGGGGGGGGCGAGAAGGGAGGGGGGGGCGAGAAGGGAGGGGGGGGCGAGAAGGGAGGGGGGGGCGAGAAGGGAGGGGGGGGCGAGAAGGGAGGGGGGGGCGAGAAGGGAGGGGGGGGCGAGAAGGGAGGGGGGGGCGAGAAGGGAGGGGGGGCGAGAAGGGAGGGGGGGGCGAGAAGGGAGGGGGGGGCGAGAAGGGAGGGGGGGGCGAGAAGGGAGGGGGGGGCGAGAAGGGAGGGGGGGGCGAGAAGGGAGGGGGGGCGAGAAGGGAGGGGGGGGCGAGAAAGGGAGGGGGGGGCGAGAAGGGAGGGGGGGGCGAGAAGGGAGGGGGGGGCGAGAAGGGAGGGGGGGGCGAGAAGGGAGGGGGGGGCGAGAAGGGAGGGGGGGGCGAGAAGGGAGGGGGGGGCGAGAAGGGAGGGGGGGGCGAGAAGGGAGGGGGGGGCGAGAAGGGAGGGGGGGGCGAGAAGGGAGGGGGGGGCGAGAAGGGAGGGGGGGGCGAGAAGGGAGGGGGGGGCGAGAAGGGAGGGGGGGGCGAGAAGGGAGGGGGGGGCGAGAAGGGAGGGGGGGCGAGAAGGGAGGGGGGGGCGAGAAGGGAGGGGGGGGCGAGAAGGGAGGGGGGGGCGAGAAGGGAGGGGGGGGCGAGAAGGGAGGGGGGGGCGAGAAGGGAGGGGGGGGCGAGAAGGGAGGGGGGGGCGGAGAAGGGAGGGGGGGGCGAGAAGGGAGGGGGGGGCGAGAAGGGAGGGGGGGCGAGAAGGGAGGGGGGGCGAGAAGGGAGGGGGGGGCGAGAAGGAGGGGGGGGCGAGAAGGGAGGGGGGGGCGAGAAGGGAGGGGGGGCGAGAAGGGAGGGGGGGGCGAGAAGGGAGGGGGGGGCGAGAAGGGAGGGGGGGGCGAGAAGGGAGGGGGGGGGCGAGAAGGGAGGGGGGGGCGAGAAGGGAGGGGGGGGCGAGAAGGGAGGGGGGGGCGAGAAGGGAGGGGGGGGCGAGAAGGGAGGGGGGGGCGAGAAGGGAGGGGGGGGCGAGAAGGGAGGGGGGGGCGAGAAGGGAGGGGGGGGCGAGAAGGGAGGGGGGGGCGAGAAGGGAGGGGGGGGCGAGAAGGGAGGGGGGGGCGAGAAGGGAGGGGGGGGCGAGAAGGGAGGGGGGGGCGAGAAGGGAGGGGGGGGCGAGAAGGGAGGGGGGGGCGAGAAGGGAGGGGGGGGCGAGAAGGGAGGGGGGGGCGAGAAGGGAGGGGGGGGCGAGAAGGGAGGGGGGGGCGAGAAGGGAGGGGGGGGCGAGAAGGGAGGGGGGGGCGAGAAGGGAGGGGGGGGCGAGAAGGGAGGGGGGGGCGAGAAGGGAGGGGGGGGCGAGAAGGGAGGGGGGGGCGAGAAGGGAGGGGGGGGCGAGAAGGGAGGGGGGGGCGAGAAGGGAGGGGGGGGCGAGAAGGGAGGGGGGGGCGAGAAGGGAGGGGGGGGCGAGAAGGGAGGGGGGGGCGAGAAGGGAGGGGGGGGCGAGAAGGGAGGGGGGGGCGAGAAGGGAGGGGGGGGCGAGAAGGGAGGGGGGGGCGAGAAGGGAGGGGGGGGCGAGAAGGGAGGGGGGGGCGAGAAGGGAGGGGGGGGCGAGAAGGGAGGGGGGGGCGAGAAGGGAGGGGGGGGGCGAGAAGGGAGGGGGGGGCGAGAAGGGAGGGGGGGGCGAGAAGGGAGGGGGGGGCGAGAAGGGAGGGGGGGGCGAGAAGGGAGGGGGGGGCGAGAAGGGAGGGGGGGGCGAGAAGGGAGGGGGGGGCGAGAAGGGAGGGGGGGGCGAGAAGGGAGGGGGGGCGAGAAGGGAGGGGGGCGAGAAGGGAGGGGGGGGCGAGAAGGGAGGGGGGGGCGAGAAGGGAGGGGGGGGCGAGAAGGGAGGGGGGGGCGAGAAGGGAGGGGGGGGCGAGAAGGGAGGGGGGGGCGAGAAGGGAGGGGGGGGCGAGAAGGGAGGGGGGGGCGAGAAGGGAGGGGGGGGCGAGAAGGGAGGGGGGGGCGAGAAGGGAGGGGGGGGCGAGAAGGGAGGGGGGGGCGAGAAGGGAGGGGGGGGCGAGAAGGGAGGGGGGGCGAGAAGGGAGGGGGGGGCGAGAAGGGAGGGGGGGCGAGAAGGGAGGGGGGGGCGAGAAGGGAGGGGGGGGCGAGAAGGGAGGGGGGGGCGAGAAGGGAGGGGGGGGCGAGAAGGGAGGGGGGGGCGAGAAGGGAGGGGGGGGCGAGAAGGGAGGGGGGCGAGAAGGGAGGGGGGGGCGAGAAGGGAGGGGGGGGCGAGAAGGGAGGGGGGGGGCGAGAAGGGAGGGGGGGGCGAGAAGGGAGGGGGGGGCGAGAAGGGAGGGGGGGGCGAGAAGGGAGGGGGGGGCGAGAAGGGAGGGGGGGGCGAGAAGGGAGGGGGGGGCGAGAAGGGAGGGGGGGGCGAGAAGGGAGGGGGGGGCGAGAAGGGAGGGGGGGGCGAGAAGGGAGGGGGGGGCGAGAAGGGAGGGGGGGGCGAGAAGGGAGGGGGGGGGCGAGAAGTCAAGTCGGGTCGAGAGGAAGCAGGAGCTGGCCGTGGGAGGAGCCTTATTCACGCAGCCCCAGTGAGGCCATTGGGCCAGGGCTCGGGGCTGTGTGCTTTGGCTCCTCCTACACAGTTTTGGGCCCCTGGAACTACTGCACATGCGTGCCCACTGTAGCGCAAATGTGCAGAGGTCCCGGCACTGTTTTAAGCGCAGGGACCTAGCTCCGCCCCCTGCAGCTTTTACTGCGCTGCGCCGAGGGCCAGAGGACCTGCCAGGAGCCGGAGAATCTGGAAGTTTATTTTTAGGCGTACTTTGTGGCGCGAAAAACGGGTGTCCAGGTCGGGGTGCGCCGTTCTAGGCGCGGCCCGAAACTTGGGCCCACAGTTCTGTCAACATCTGAAATCAAAGGACGGATTGACAGTCCTGATCAATGGTACCAACCTAACCCACTGACCCATCTTATTCCAGGAGCTGTTTTTATTTCAGACTTTCAAATGAATGATCTTTAGTCCCACTTGCATAAATAAAGGTTCATTCATATCAGCAAAACAGTGATCATACTCGCCATGTTTGTCAGGTTTAAAATTTGTTTTTCAATAAAGAAGGGAACCATTGAGTGTCACCAACTGGGACAGCTGTAGGAACACAGAACAAGCCCCATAACCCAGTGAGAAAAATCCTTTCCTTCACGTGATGTTACTAAAAAGACTGCTCAGAACATACCCCAGTGATCAGACACCCACAAATGAAAGGCTAGAAGATTTCAGCAAATCACTGATGTGCTATTTAGGGACACAGATAAATGAACAGCAGGCCCTTACGCTTTTATCCTTAGATTAAGTTCAGCTTGACTTCAATGCTACAAGTATTTACAGGCTGACAGGTAAACAGGAAGTGTAGCAGGCGGGCGGTCACCTGGCCCAAAGGGAAATGCTTTGCTTTATCACAAGTTGGGCACGAGAAGCTGCTGCGTTTGACAGGATCAGTTTACAGGTAGGGTGGGTTTTTCCACCACCGCCGCACTACAAACAAGTTAACATCATTACTGCAACCAACCCAGAGCCAAATGGAGAATTTGGCAATAGTTGTAGCATTAAAATAGCACAAATACACATCCACACACAAAACACTATCAGGTCCATGCTCACCTGTCACAGGCGGTCTCTCGAAGTGAGGATGACTTGCTTCCATGCCAAAAAAGGACGAGTTCACAGGTGTTTCAATGAAGGACCTAATATTCCAGATCCCGAACTACATCTTGAAGGGTGGATTTTTTTTAATGTGGGGTGACCGTTGCACACCAGCCACCACACGGGCTTGACAGAGCTAGGTCTTGGTCTAGTGGCAAGGATTAACCAGGACGACTGGAGACCAGCTCTGTGCACGGACCTAGTGTGCACACATATTGCAGTGTGTGCTGGCCCGTGCTGCCCGAACCCTCGCCTCTCCTGCCTCTGGGCCCCGATCACATCGCTCTACAATTTCTCGCCGCTCCTGCTGTACCTGCCTGCGCTCCAATCACCGACCTGGGTTATGGTGACACCCAATCCAGTCACCCTCCTGCAGCAGCACGTTGCTCCCTCTAATGGCCCCGGCCTGCTGATGTAGCGCTATAGGTGGCACCAAGCAGTCTCGGTCCCCCTCAGTTAAATGAAGGGAACAGCAAAGAGTGCTCGCTTCTGATCAGCACTGAGTAACCCGCATACTGTGAGAGATTAAGATCAGGGTTAGTTGTGATGGCCAACACGCTTGAACAGCCTAATGCTCACTGTCTAGATAGAAGCCTTTTATAAGGTTAAGAAATTATCGATCCCTGATAGCAGTGATCTTATCAGAGTGGTTGGGCAATGCAGCTTAGGAAGATCCCCAGGCTTGATGCTCAGGTGTACCATTAGGTTGCAGCTGTAGAGTGACAGGGCAGGGGAGGGGGAAATCTAGCGAGATTCCTGCTCCTCACCACAGTGACTACCCTGCAAACTCACATGTATGGACAGGCTAGTGAGGATACAACTCGGACACCCAGCCCCGTGGGATCAATTGTTTCCCAATATTCACCAAAGCTCACCTACGCTGAATAAGGAGCCGCACCTTCAGGAGGGGGCAGAAAATTGGCAACTGCAATAAGAATCTTTTAAAAGTACCCCCAACTAGAGCACTGCAACTCAACTGGCAATCATTTCATTGACATGGCAAAAGGTTCCTTGGGTGTTCCCGGGACATAGCAAGTCCACGACTTGCTGAAATTACACTGACAGTCAAACATCTTGACCCCGAGCGAATTTTGCTACCACCCAGAGCCATAATGCCTCCCGAGTTGCCTTCATACCATCTCCCAGTACCCAGAACTTGTACTCAATCAAATATTCCTTGACCTAATGTGACAGGTGTACAGTCGTGTCTGGTACCGGACACCAACCGAGAGGCTGCAAGTTCCAATCCCACCGTGGCAAGTTGTGAAACAGAGTTCAATAAATCTGCGCATTTTGTGGGCTAGCAGCATAGAAATGACCTTGAAAGCTGCTGGATTGTGGTAAGCCTTGGAATCATAGAATTATACAGCACAGGAGGCCATTTGGCACATCGTGCCTGCGCCGACTCTCAAAGAGCTACCAATTAGTCTCACTTCCCTTTAGAAACTCAATGGATTCACTAATGCCCTTCAGGAAAGGAGCCTGCCACCATAGTCACTCTGGACAACACGGGATGTACACAATCCATGGTCGCCTCTCAATACCAGTTGTTCAGGGCAACGAGGGAGGTGGAATACACATCAAACATCTGTCCCCATCACCAACATCCCCCCCCCCCACCCAGCATAAAGGGGGGGGGGGGTTACCTGTCTCTATGTTTGGAGGGGGGGGGGGGGGGAGAAAAAAAAAAGAGTACCTGTCCCAACATAAAGGGACAGGTACCCCCCCCCCTTAAAGGGGCAGGTACCCTCTCACCCAACAATTCCCCTCCAACATAAAGGGGGGGGGGGTTACCTGTCTCTATGTTTGGGGGGGGGGGGGGGAAAGAAAAAAAAAAAGAGTACCTGTCCCAACATAAAGGGACAGGTACCCCCCCCCCCCTTAAAGGGGCAGGTACCCAATCATCAACATAGTGGGGCAGGTACCTTCTCACCCAACAATTCCCCCCCAACATAAAGGGGCAGGTACCCCATCACCAACATACCCCCCCCAACATAAAGGGGCAAGTACCCCATCACCAACATTCCCCACCCCCCTCAAAGGGGCAAGTACGCCATGACCAACATTCCCCACCCCCCCAACGTAAAGGGGCAAGTACCCCATCACCAACATTCCCCATCCCTTCATAAAGGGGCAAGTACGCCATCACCAACATCTCCCCAACATAAAGGGGCAAGTACCCCATCACCAACATTCCCCTCCCCAACATAAAGGGGCAAGTACCCCATTACCAACATTCCCCTCCCCAACATAAAGGGGCAAGTACCCCATCACCAACATTCACCCCCCCAACATAAAGGGGCAGGTACCCCATCACCAACATTCCCCCCCCACCCAACATAAAGGGGCAAGAACTCCAGCACGCTCAGCTTGTTCTATGTAGCAAGAAACAAAAGCGATTAGGTTAACTCAAAATGATGAACTGAGACAATTTAATACATCAGTCAACACTCCGGTATTAAATCTGAGCCATAAACATTAGTTCTTTGTGAACTCGAATTTTTCAAATATGCACACCGACAGGAGGATAAACAAAAGAGACTGATATTGTTGAGTGCCAAGTACACACTTTTAATGCAAATTTAGAAATGGGTGCTTTATAAAAACCATTTGCACATTTTCTCAGCCCAAGGGGGATTTTGTTTTTATTGTTGCCCAATTGGTTCCTGGTGTCGAGCTGCGTGGCCCATACTGATAAACAACTATACTAGTGACAACACTGCCTCTTCCATGCTGTGGCACCGTTTGTTTTGACAATTTTAAACAGCCTTTTCACTGCTGTTTTGGGTAGTTCTCCCCTTTGCTGTCAGCAGAGATAACGATGGCACTACAACACCGCCACTGCTCAACAACTGCAAGGAAAGAGCCAGCAAGCACGTGATCAGCACCAGCCCACTTTCTTCTCCCTCCCTCCAAAAATATCCAATCACACGATTCTACAATCTTCACCAACTTTGTAAAAAGGAGACTTTGCTGAGGAAGGGGAAATTGCAACAAACTAAAATATTCCGATTTGTCCATCGTTTAACTCCAACCTCCACCAGGATGTGAAAATTAAACGCTAAGAATGGATTTTTGGTGAAATTTGTGCAATTGACTTTAAGCTTCTCATCCAGCAAAAGGACTGGTTTGGTCTCCTTAGCTGAATAAAGGATAGACTTGCCCGAGAGGCAATGCAACAAAGGTTCACTGGATTGATCCTGGTTATAGGATTTTTAGACAGGACAGAAAGGGGGGTAAAAAGGGTGGGGGGGGGGGGGGCGTCATGGTATTGATTAAAGAAACTATTAGTGGTGAGGAGGGATGTGTTCTGTTAGAGGGATCATCAAATGAGGCATATGGGTCGAATTGAAAAATAAAAAAGGGGCGAGGACACTGCTGGGCGTGTATTATAGACCCCCCAAACAGTGGGAGGGTGATACAGGAGAAAATACAAAGGCAAATTTCTGTGAAGTCCAAAACCCATAGGGCAGTAATAGTAGGGGATTTCAACTATCCGAATATTAACTGGAACAAATATAATGTGAAGGGTATAGAGGGCGGAATTCCTAAAATGCATTCGAGAACTTTTTTAGTCAGTATGTAATGAGAGGGAGCGGTCTTGGATTTAGTTTTGGGGAATGAAGCTGGGCAGGTTGAAGGGGTATCAGTGGGAGAGCACTTGGGTGCCAGTGACCATAATTCAGTCAGATTCAAAGTAGTTATGGGTAAGGACAAGGATAGACCAGGAATAAAAGTCCCAAATTGGGGAAAAGATAACTTTGCTAAGTTAAGGAGTGATTTGGCCACAGTGGACTGGAAACAGCTACTTGTGGGTAAATCCGTGTCGGAACAGTGGGAGGCATTCAAGATCATCATCTGGAGGGCTCAAGTGGAACATGTGCCCTTAAAGAAAAAGGGTGAGAAAAATAATTCTAGAGCCCCCTGGATGTCCAGAGACTTACAGGGGAGGATAAAGAGAAAAGGGAAGCTTATGTCATATACTGATGGCTAAATACTGTAGAATCAATCTCTGGAGGAATAAAGAAAGTTCAGAGTTAAAATTAAAAAGATTAGGAATGTTGAGAGCATGAAAAATTCTTGACAAGTAAAATCAAGGACAACCCAAAGATGTTCTATAAATATATTAAGAGCAAAAAGGTAACTAAAGAAAGGGTAGGGCCAATTAGAGACCACGAGGGTAATCTGTGTGTGGAGGCCGAAGATGTGGGTGCGCTTCTTAATGAATACTTCGCATCTGTTTTCACAAAGGAAAGGGGCAATGCAGATACTGCTATCGAGAAGTGTGAAATTCTGGATGACAAACACAGAGGAGGTATTAAGGGGTTTAGCAGTTTTGAAAGTGGCAAGTCCCCAGGCCCGGATGAAATGCATCCCAGGCTGTTGAGCGAAGCAAAAGAGGAAGTAGCAGAGGTCTTGACCATCATTTTCCAGTCCTCTTTGGATTCAGGCATGGTGCCAGAGGACTGGAGGACTGCTAATGTGGTACCCTTGTTTAAGAAAGGAGAAAGGGATAGGCCGAGTATCATCATAGGCAGTCCCTCGAAATCAAGGAAGACTTGCTTCCACGCCTTGAATGAGTCCCTAGGTGGCTGAACAGTCCAATATGAGAGCCACAGTCCCTGCCACAGGTAGGACATATAGTCGTGGAGGTTAAGGGAGGGTGGAACAGGTTTGCCACGCGTTCCATCCGTTGCCTGCGCTTGTTTTCTGCATGCTCTCGGCGATGAGACTCGAGGTGCTTAGCGCCCTCCCAGATGCACTTTCTCCACTCAGGACGTTCTTTGGCCAGGGACTCCGAGGTGTCAGTGGGGATTCCGCACTTTATCAGGGAGGCTTTGAGGGTGTCCTTATAACGTTTCCTCTGCCCACCTTTGGTTCGTTTGCCATGAAGGAGTTCCAAGTAGAGTGCTCGCTTTGGGAGTCTCATGTCTGGCATGCGGACAACGTGGCCTGCCAGCGGAGCTGATCAAGTGTGGTCAGTGCTTCAATGCTGGGGATGTTGGCATGGTCAAGGACGCTAATGTTGGTGCGTCTGTCCTCTCAGGGGATTTGCAGGATCTTGTGGAGGCATTGTTGATGGTATTTCTCCAGCGACTTGAAGTGTCTACTGTACATGGTCCATGTCTCTGAGCCATACAGGAGGGTGGGTATTACTACAGCTCTATAGATCATGAGCTTGGTGGTAGATTTGAGAGCCTGGTCTTCGAACACTTTTCCGACAGGCCTGTCAGCCTAAACTCAGCAGTGGGAAAATTATTGAAAAAAATCCTGAAGGACAGGATAAATCTACATTTAGAAAGGCAAGGATTAATCAGGGACAGTCAGCACGGATTTGTTAAGGGAAGATCATGTTTGACTAAGCTGATTGAATTTTTCGAGGAGGTAACTAGGAGGGTCGATGAGGGTAGTGCGTACAATATAGTGTATATGGACTTTAGCAAAGATTTTGATAAGGTCCCACATGATCATGAAGGTTAAAGCCCATGGCAAACAGGGCAAAGTGGCAAGTTGAATCTAAAATTGGCTGAGAGATAGGAAGCAAAGGGTGATGGTTGCTGGATGTTTTTGTGACTGGAAGGATGTTTCCAGTGGAGTTCCGCAGGGCTCAGTACTGGGTCCCTTGCTTTTTGTGGTATATATCAATGATCTAGATTTGAATATAGGGGGTATGATTAAAAAGTTTGCAGACGACACTAAAATTGGCTGTGTGGTTGATAATGAAGAAGAAAGTCATGGGCTGCAGGAGGATATCAATCTACTGGTCAGGTGGGCAGAGCAGTGGCAAATGGAATTTAATTCGGAGAAGTAGTGTGAGGTAATGCATTTGGGAGGGCTAATAAGGAAAGGGTATACACATTAAACAGTAGGTAGGCCACTTAGAAGTGTAGATGAACAAAGGGACCTTGGAGTGCTTGTCCACAGATCCCTGAAAGTAGGCCAGGTGGTTAAGAAGGCATACGGAATGCTTGCCGTTATTGGCTGAGGCATAGAATACAAGAGCAGGAAGGTTATGCTTAAATTATATAATACACTGGTTAGGCCACAGCTGGAATACTGTGTGCATTACAGGAAGGACATGATTGCACTAGAGAGGGTGCAGAGGAGATTTACGAGGATGCTGCCTGGAATGGAGAATCTTAGTTATGAGAACTGATTGGATAGGCTGGGGTTGTTCTCCTTGGAACAGAGGAGGCTGAGAGGAGACTTCATTAAGGTGAATAAAATGTTGAGGGGCCTGGGCACAGTGGATAGCAAGGGTCAGTTTCCCTTGGTGGAGGGGTCAATTACTAGGGACATAGGTTTTGAGGTGGTTGGTTGGAAGGTTTTGAGGGGATTTGAAGGGAAGCTTCTGCATGCAGAGGGTTGTGAGGGTCTGGAACTCACTGCCTGGAAGGTGGTAGAGGTAGAAACCCTCACCACATTTAAAAAGGTGCTGGGATGTGCACGTGAAGTGCAGTAACCTGCAGGGTTATGGACCAAGAGCTGGTAAGTGGGATTAGACTGGAAAACCTCTTGTTGGCTGGCGCAGATATGATGGTAAATACTGTAGGGAATCGAATACGACCAGAGTGATTTCCTGGACTTGTTTCGATCGCCTGGATGGGTCGAAGAGGAATTTTCCCAGATTTGTTTCCCCAATTGGCCTGGGTTTTTAATCTGTTTTTTTGCCTCTCCCAGGCGATCGCATGGCTCTGGTTGGGGTGGAGTGTAAAATGTCGTGATACATGGGGTATCGCGGTTGTGTGAGGCTGACTGGTTGGGCTGGGTGCTCTTTACCTTTCCGCCATTGTTCACAGGTTTATATGTAACCTTCAGGGCTGCTGACCGAGGGCCGTGTGGCTCTTTGTCGGCCGGCGCAGACACGATGAGCCGAAATGGCCTCCTTCTGCGCTGTAAATTTCTATCATCCCTGGAATGAGAGAGTTATCCTAGGCGGAAAGATTGGGCCTATGGAGTTTACAAAAATGAGAGGCGATGTCATTGAAACTGCACTTATGAATTCCCAACTGTCCAGCCTTTGGTCCTCCATTCACCAGGACATTTCTGCAGCTACTGATCTGCTCAATCACACTCTCACCACCACCTGTGGTGCCCTAGTCCCTGTTAAAACAATTACTCTCTCACCCAGGCCATTCCCCTGGGACAGCCCTGATCTTCGCTCCATCAAGTCCAAGGGACGCAGACTTGAATGGATATGGCGGACAAATCACCGCCAGATCTGGCTGAACCACACAAAGCATTATCGGGTCCTGCTCTCGCCTGCCAAAATTGCTCACTATTCTAGGGTCATTCTGGAATGCAAAGATAAACCCCAGCTTCTATTCTCCACTGCTAACCGTCTTCTTAAACCCCTCTCAGTCTCCCCCACCCTCACCAACAATAAGTGTGAGGAGTTCATGGATTTCTTTGTCTAAGATTGAGACCATCCGTTCAGCTGCCAATGTCACTTCCCTTCCTTCCCCTCGCCCACTGGGCCAAACTTCCTCTCAGGATCCCCCCTGCCCTAGCCCTGAACTCACATCTTTCTCCACGATCGCTCATCTCTACTACTCATCCTTCCACGAGACCCACTTCCTGCTCCCTCAACCTATTCCCACCAAACTGACCATCTAACTTTGTTTTCTGGCTCCCATGTTAGCTGACATTGTTAATGAATCTCTCTCCTCAGGCATTGTCCCCTTTCCTTCAAATCTGCCGTCATTACCCCTCTCCTCAAAAAAGCCCTCGACCCTCCGTCCTTGCAAACTACCGCCCCATCTCCAACCTCCCTTTCCTTTCCAAAGTCCTAGAACGTGTTGTCTCCTCCCAAATACGTGCCCTTCTTTCCCAGAACTCCATGTGTGAATCCCTCCAGTCCAATTTCCACTCCTGCCACAGTACCAAAACGGCTCTCATCAAAGTCACGAATGACATCCTTTGTGACTGTGACAAAGGCAAACTATCCCTCCCCGTCCTCCTGGACATGTCTGCGGCCTTTGACACGGTTGACCACTCCATCCTCCTCCAACGCCTCTCCACCATCGTCCAGCTGGGTGGGACTGCACTCGCCTGGTTCCATTCTTATCTATCTAATCGTAGTCACAGAATCTCCTGCAACGGCTTCTCTTCCCACCCCCGCATCGTTACCTCTGATGTCTCCCAAGGGTCTGTCCTTGGCCCCCTGCTATTCCTCATCTACATGTTGCCCCTTGGCGACATCATTCGAAAACACATGTACGCTGATAACACCCAGCCCTACCTCATCACCACTTCTCTCCACCCCTCCATGGTCTCTAAATTGTCAAACTGCTTGTCCGACATCCAGTTCTGGATGAGCAGAAATTTTCTCTAATTTAATATTGGGAAGACCGAAGCCATTGTTTTCGGTCCTCACCACAAACTCTGTTCCCTAGACACTGACTCCATCCCTCTCCCAACTTCTGTCTGAGGCTGAAACAGACTGTTCGCAACCTTAGCATATTTGACCCTGAAATGAGCTTTTGACCACATATCCACGGCATAACTAAGACCGCCTATTTCCACCTCCGTAACATCGCCCATCTCCGCCCTAATCCATGCCTTTGTTATCTCTAGACTTGACTATTCCAAGGAGCTCCTCTAATTCTGCCCTCTTGAGCATCCCCGATTATACTCACTCAACCATTGGTGGCCATGCCGCCTTTTGCCTAGGCACTCAGTTCCGGTATTCCCTGCCTAAACCTCTCTACTTCTTTTCTCCTTTAAGACGCTCCTTAAAACCTACCTCTTTGACCATCCTAATTTCTCCTTATGCGGCTCAATGTCAAAATTTTTAGTCTCATAATACTCCTGTGAAGCGCCTTGGGACGTTTTACTACGTTAAAGGCGCTATATAAATACAAGTTGTTATAAGATTGAGGGCATTGACAGGGTAGATGCTGAGAGGTTGTTTCCTCAGGCCGGAGAGTCCAGAACTAAGGGACATAGTCTCAGGGTAAGGGGTCAACCTTTTAAGACTGAGGTGGGGAGGAATTTCTTCATTCAGAGGATTGTGAATCCAAAATGCTGTGTCTCCGCAAGATCCTACAAATCCCCTGGGAGGACAGACGCACCAACATTAGTGTCCTCGACCAGGCCAACATCCCCAGCATTGAAGCACTGACCACACTCGATCAGCTCCACTGGGCAGGTCACATAGTTCACATGCCAGACACGAGACTCCCAAAGCAAGCGCACTACTCGGAACTCCTTCACGGCAAATGAGCCAAAGGTGGGCAGAGGAAACGTTACAAGGACACCGTCAAAGCCTCCAAAGATAAAGTGCAACATCCCCACTGACACCTGGGAGTCCCTGGCCAAAGACCTCCCTAAGTGGAGGAAGTGCATCCGAGAGGGCGCTGAGCACCTCGAGTCTCATCGCCAAGAGCACGCAGAAATCAAGCGCAGGCAGCGGTAAGAGCGTGCGGCAAATCTGTCCCACCCACCCCTTCCCTCAATGACTACCTGTCCCCCGTGAAAGGGACTGTGGCTCTCGCATTGGACTGTTCAGCCACCTAAGGACTTATTTTAAGAGTGGAAGCAAGTCTTCCTCGATTCCGAGGGACTGCCGATGATGAAGATGATGGATGCTCCGAGTATATTCAAGGGTGAGATCGATAGATTTTTGGACTCTAGGGGAATCAAGGGATATGGGGAATTGGGCAGGAAAGTGGAGTTGAGGTTGAAGATCAGCCATAATCTTATTGAATGGAAGAGCAGGCTTGAAGGGCCATTTGGCCTACTCCTGCTCCTATTTGTCATGTTATCTCAATGGCCTCAATGTAGTCCTATTTCCACCAATGATCAGGGCACGGGTAGAATTTACATATAGTGGCACCAATCTTGTTTCCTAGTCAAAAACCTCCAATGTGCTAATCCATCCCATATAACCGAAATGGAACAGTACTCCTGTTACTGAAGCCATTGCCAATATAAAATTACACTCCAAGCACTAGCCTGCCACCATTTAGCTCATCAGGAGATTGCAATGAGCCTTGTTGGCCAAAAACCAAGAGACACCCGATCTCTAGCCCAGACTGACATTCTGCTCCAGCCACTTTTTCCCACCTTCAATTTTCACTTTAAGGTTCAACTTTGTACCCCATTGTCATGAGCACCCTCCTGTACCTCACCAATGGCCATTCTTTATACGCAAGTCTAGTCTATGATAGTCAGCAGGTTAGTAGAGCACAGGGACATCACAACCCAACCAAATGCAGTCCTCACTTCACATCACAGAAATTGCTGACTGGTGATCTGGAACAGGAACCCAGTTTGATTTTTCCTCTCTTTAGCCCAGAAGCTTTCAGAACAATCGCAATCCCAAACAAGCACCCCAACGCATTCAGTAGAGCCAGAGATTGAATTGGGGGATCTTTGTTGATCTCTATGGCCCAGTACCACATTACGCAGTGGACGGCCTAATGAGCTTATGACAATTGTTTATCACTTCTTTAAAAAAAAATGTTCCCCAGTTTATCTCCAGGAAACAGTGTCAAGACTACAGGCCTCTGTACAGTGCACACAGATGGGTTTCATATCCTGCAACACAAAATACACCTTGAGAATTGTAGCCCACAGCTCACTATCACTAAACTGGAACAACAGGAGCTGGTCCTCCCAATCAATGGGCTCCTAGTGAAAATAAAAAATATGACAGCAAACAAGATTTTGAAACAAAAAAGGGCTGTGGTTGTCCATCTTGGAAAAAACATTGCAACTTCATCACTGCACCCGATCCAAGTCAGTTTGAGACTCCCGTGTACTCATTCTTGGGGCATCCATTTTCAACAAAATGGGAGACAAAGTTAGAGAATGCAGGATCCCAGCTTTAGTTTAAACCATGAAAAACACAATGTCTTGAAGTAGCATTGAACCCATGATGCATCTCCTCAGCCCCTGTCACTGGCTGAGAAATCAGCAGGTAACCAGCTCAAGACACGACTCTCTCCCTCATCCATCTCACACTGTAAACCCACAACTTCCAACCCACATCCTGAACATCCACACCGCTAATGCATTTTGAACAGGACATATGAATTTTGCTAAAGGACATTAGAACAAAATCTTGAAGCAGCTTTGCAGTACAGACCTACCCAAAGGGACCAGCACAAAACAAGACAACTACAGGTCACTGGTACAGTGGCCATTACACAGCACTGCAAACAAACCAGCTCCGGGAGCTGGCAAATCCCAGCACTGCAGTTCAATCCAATAAACTGGAGACTTTATATACAAGAACAAATTCTATTCAAATACATTCAAAGCAACATTTAACTCCATTTAAGTTCTACAGCAAGAATTCCATCACCCCAAACAGCAGCACGCATTAAATTATTTATTGCTACATGGAGGTCACACTGACCCTGCGTCCACGTTGCAGTGGGGTATTCTGTGAAGAAGCCTTTAAACTATAGGATGCTAGGGCAGTGCTGCCTGTAAGAGCTGCACTGGGTGGGGAGGAGAGAGAGAGAGAGAGAGAGAGAGAGAGAGAGAGAGAGAGAGAGAGAGAGAGAGAGAGAGAGAGGGGTGGCGAGAGAGAGGGAGGGGGGGGTGGCAAGAGAGAGGGAGAGGGGGGGGGGGTCGGCGGCGAGAGAGAGAGATAGAGAGAGAGAGAGAGAGAGGGGGCGGCGGCGAGAGAGAGGGGGCGGCGGGGGAAAAGGCGGGGGGGTGGGGGCGAAAAGGCGGGGGCGAAAAGGCGGGGGGGTGGGGGGGGAAAAGGCGGGGGGGGAAAAGGCGGGGGGGGAAAAGGCGGGGGGGAAAAGGCGGGGGGGTGGGGGGGGAAAAGGCGGGGGGGTGGGGGGGGAAAAGGCGGGGGGGTGGGGGGGGAAAAGGCGGGGGGGGTGGGGGGGGGGGAAAGGCGGGGGGGTGGGGGGGGGAAGGCGGGGGGGCGAAAAGGCGGGGGGGTGGGGGGGAAAAGGCGGTGGGGGTGGGGGGGAAAAGGCGGGTGGGGGTGGGGGGAAAAGGCGGGTGGGGGTGGGGGGGAAAAGGCGGGTGGGGGTGGGGGGAAAGGCGGGTGGGGGTGGGGGGGAAAAGGCGGGTGGGGGTGGGGGGGAAAAGGCGGGTGGGGGTGGGGGGGAAAAGGCGGGTGGGGGTGGGGGGGAAAAGGCGGGTGGGGGTGGGGGGGAAAAGGCGGGTGGGGGTGGGGGGGAAAAGGCGGGTGGGGGTGGGGGGAAAAGGCGGGGGTTGGGGGGAAAAGGCGGGGGGGGCGGGGCAGGGGGGGGAAGGCGGGGGGGGGCAAAGGCGGGGGGGAAAAGGCGGGGGGGGGGCAAAAGGCGGGGGGGGGCAAAAGGCGGGGGGGGGCGGGGGAAAGGCGGGGGGGAAGAAAGGCGGGGGGGAAAGGCGGGGGGGGGGGGGGTGGGGGGAAAGGCGGGGGGGGGAAAGGCGGGGGGGGGGGGAAAGGCGGGGGGGTGGGGGGGGAAGGCGGGGGGTGGGGGGGAAAAGGCGGGGGTTGGGGGGGAAAAGGCGGGGGGGTGGGGGGGGAAAAGGCGGGGGGGTGGGGGGGAAAAGGCGGGGGGGTGGGGGGGAAAAGGCGGGGGGGTGGGGGGGGAAAAGGCGGGGGGGTGGGGGGGGAAAAGGCGGGGGGGGAAAGGCGGGGGGGGGGGAGAAAGGCCGGGGGGGGGAAGGCGGGGGGGGGTGGGGGGGAAAAGGCGGGGGGGGGGGTGGGGGGGAAAAGGCGGGGGGGGGGGGGGAGTGGGGGGGAAAAGGCGGGGGGGGGGGGGGTGGGGGGGAAAAGGCGGGGGGGCGGGGAAAGGCGGGGGGGGGTGGGGGGAAAGGCGGGGGGGGGTGGGGGGGAAAAGGCGGGGGGGGGGGCGGGGAAAGGCGGGGGGGGGCGGGGAAAGCGGGGGGGGGGGGGGGGTGGGGGGGAAAAGGCGGGGGGGGGAAAGGCGGGGGGGGTGGGGGGGGAAAGGCGGGGGGGGCGGGGAAAGGCGGGGGGGGCGGGGAAAGGCGGGGGGGGTGGGGGGGAAAAGGCGGGGGGGGGGGGGGAAAGGCGGGTGGGGGTGGGGGGAAAGGCGGGGGGGGCAGAGGGTGGGGGCAGGTGGGCAAGAGTGGCGGCAGTGGGGGAGGGGGGAAGGGGAGAGACACACACACACAGAGAGAGAGAGAGGGTACAGAGACAGAGCCGGGGGAGGGACAGAGAGGATTGCCGGGGGCCCAGTCCCCCCGGCTCCCGCCCCGCCCCGCGGTGTCTGGGCCCTGAGCCCTGGGCCTCAGGCTCCGCTCCCCTCCCCTCCCCTCCCCTCCCGGGCGGGCGGGCGGGCCGCGGGCGAAGTGTCCTTACCATGTGGCCGGTGGTCCTGGCCATGGAGGCGGCCCTGAGCCCGCGGTGTAGCGTGTTGCGCTCCCCGGCCCTCAGCGCCCGGCCCCACGGCCCGCCGCCGCCATCTTACTCGCCCACTCCTTACGTCATAGCACAACAACGCGCCGGATGCCCCGCCTCCCGCCTCCCCTGCTCGGCTCCCATTGGTCTGCTCCACTGACCATCAAACCGCCAACGGGCCAATCGCTGTCGAGTGCTCCGCCCCTCGACTGGCCTGGGTCAGACCTGCGCATGCGCTTCCACCGTCTCACTCACTGCATCCAGCGCTCTCCACTGGCTCACTCACACTGCATCCAGTGCTCTCCACTGGCTCACTGACACTGCATCCAGGGCTCTCCACTGACTCACCCACACTGCATCCAGTGCTCTCCGCTGTCCCACTCACACTGCATCCAGTGCTCTCCACTGTCTCACACTGCATTCAGTGCTCTCCACTGTCTCACACTGCATCCAGGGCTCTCCACTGACTCACCCACACTGCATCCAGTGCTCTCCGCTGTCTCACTCACACTGCATCCAGTGCTCTCCACTGTCTCACACTGCATTCAGTGCTCTCCACTGTCTCACTCACACTGCATCCAGGGCTCTCCACTGCCTCACTCACTGCATCCAGTGCTCTCCACTGTCTCACATTGCATCCAGGGCTCTCCACTGTCTCACTCACACTGCATCCAGGGCTCTCCACTCTCTCACTCACTGCATCCAGTGCTCTCCACTAGCTCTCTCACTGCATCATAAGAACACAAGAAATAGGAGCAGGAGTCGGCCATTTGGCCCCTCGAGCCTGCTCCACCAACAATAATATCATGACTGATCTGATCATGGACTCAGCTCCACTTCCCCGCCCGCTCCCCATAACCCTTTACTCCCTTATCTGTCTATCTCTGCCTTAAATATATTCAATGACCCAGCTTCCTCTGCTCTCTGGGGCAGAGAAATCCAAAGATTTACAACCCTCTGAGAGAAGAAATTCCTCCTCATCTCAGTTTTAAATGGGTGGCCCCTTATTCTGAGACTATGTCCCCTAGTTTTAGTTTCCCCTATGAGTGAAAATATCGTCTCTGCATCCACCTTGTCGAGCCCCTCATCATCATTTTATATGTTTCGATAAGATCACCTCTTATTCTTCTGAACTCCAATGTGTATAGACCCAACCTATTCAACCTTTCTTCATAAGTCAACCTCTTCATCTCAGGAATCAACCTAGTGAACCTTCTCTGAACAGCCACCAATGCAAATATATCCTTCCTTAAATACAGAGACCAAAAATGTACGCAGTACTCTAGGTGTGGCCTCACCAATACCCTGTACAGTTGTAGCAGAACTTCTCTGCTTTTATACTCTATCCCCCTTGCAATAAAGGCCAACATTCCATTTGCCTTCCTGATTACTTGTTGTACCTGCATACTAACTTTTTGTGTTTAACGCACAAGGAACCCCAGGTCCCTCTGTACTTTGCAATCTTTCTCCATTTAAATTATAATTTGTTTTTCTATTTTATCTGCCAAAGTGAATAACCTCACATTTTTCCATATTATACTCCATCTGCCAAATATTTGCCCACTGACTTAACCTGTCTATATCCATTTGAGTGTGCGTGATTGAGTGTGAGTGAGTGTGAGAGTGAGTGAGTGTGAGTGAGTGTGAGAGAGAGTGAGAGTGAGTGAGTGAAAGTGAGTGAATGAGAGTGAGTGAGAGTGAGTGAGAATTAGTGAGTGAATCAGAGTGAGTGATTGATTGTGAGTGAGCATGAGTAAGAGTGTTAGTGAGAGTGAGTAAGAGTGAGTGTGACTGAAAGTGTGTGAGTGGGTGTGAGTGAGAGTGAGAGAGTGAGTATCAGCGAGTGAGAGTAAGTGTGAGTGAGTGTGTGAGAGTCAGTGAGTGAGAGTGAGTGTGAGAGAGTGAGATGGAGCGAGTGAGTGAGTGAGAGTGAGTGAGTAAGCCTGAGTGAGTCTGAGTGAGTGTGAGAGTGAGAGAGTGTGAGCGAGTGAGAGTGTATGAATGAGAGTGAGTGAGAGTGAGAGAGTGTGAGAGTGAGTGAGTGAGTGTGTGAGAGTGAGCTTGAGTGAGAGTGAGTGAGACAGTGTGAGTGTGAGTGAGTGAGAGAAAGTGAGAGTGAGTGAGTGTATGAATGAGTGAGTGAGTGTGAGTAAGTGTGTGTGTGAGCGTGAGAGTGAGTGAGTGTGAGTGAAAGTGAGTGAGTGTGAGAATGAGTGAGTGTGTGTGAGAGTGAGTGAGAGTAAGTGTGAGTGAGTGTGTGTGAGTGAGAGTGAGAGAGATGGAGTGAGAGTAAGTGACTGAGTGAGTATGAGTCTGTGTGAGTGAGAGAGTGAGAGTGAGTGAGTGAGAGTGAGTGTAATTGAGTGAGCGAGTGAGAGTGAGTGAGTGAGAGCAAGAGTGAGAGAGAGTGAAAGTGAGAGAGAGTGAGTGTGTGAGAGAGTGAGTGAGTGAAAGTGAGAGTGAGTGAAAGTGAGAGTGAGTGAGTGAGAGTGAGAGTGGGTGAGTGAGAGTGAATGAGTGAGAGTGAGTGAGTGAAGGAGTGAAAGTGAGAGTAAGTGAGTTAGTGAGTGAGTGAATGAGTGAGATTGAGCGAGAATGAATGAGTGTGAGAGTGATTGAGAGTGTGAGTGAGTGTGCGAGTGCGTGTGAGTGAGTGTAAGCGAGTAAGAGTGAGTGTGAGTGAGTGATGTGAGTGATAGTGAATGAGTGAGTGTGAGTGAGGTGAGTGATTGAGGTGAGAGAGGTTAGTGAGTGAGTGGGTGAGTGAGTGAGGTGAGTGAGAGTGAGTGAGCGGTGAGTGAGGTGAGTGAGTGAGGTGACTGAGTGAGAGGAGAGTGAGGTGACTGAATGAGTGAGAGTGACTGAGTGAGAATGAGTGAGGTGAGTGAGTGAGTGTGAGAGTGAATGAGTGTGAGTGCATGTGAGTGAGTGAGAGTTAGGTGAATGAGTGAGGTGAGTGTGAGGTGAGTGAGGTGAGTGAGGTGAGGTGAGTGAGAGAGAGGGGAGTGAGTGAGATGGGAGTGAGAGTGAGAGTGAGAGTGTGAGTGATTGAGAGTGGGTGAGGTGAGTGAGGTGAATGTGTGAGAGTGAGTGCGAGTGAGTGAGAGTGAGTGAGTGGGAGTGAGGTGAGTGAGAGTGAGGTGAGTGAGTGAGGTGAGTGGGCGAGTGAGGTGAGTGAGTGAGTTGAGTGAGTGGGATTGAGTGAGAGTGAGGTGAGTGAGATGAGTGAGTGAGGTGAGTAAGGACAGTGAGGTGAGTAAGGTGAGGGTGAGTGAGTGAGAGTGAGTGAGTGAGGTGAGGGTGAGTGAGTGAGGTGAGTGAGTGAGGTGAGTGAATGAGGTGTGAGGTAGGCGAGTGAGGTGAGTGAGAGTGAGTGAGAGTGGGTGAGGT
The DNA here is from genome assembly GCF_044704955.1 of Pristiophorus japonicus. Lineage (NCBI taxonomy): Eukaryota > Metazoa > Chordata > Chondrichthyes > Pristiophoridae > Pristiophorus > Pristiophorus japonicus. The sequence goes on along the minus strand of NC_091991.1, from coordinate 184,808,884 downwards.
GAGTGGAGGTGAGTGAGAGTGAGAGTGGGTGAGTGTGAGAGTGAGGTGAGTGAGTGAGTGAGAGTGAGTGAGTGATAGTGAGTGACGTGAGTGTGAGCGTGTGAGTGATAGTGAGTCAGTGAGTGTGTGAGTGAGAGTAAGAGTGAGTGAGGTGAGTGAATGAGGTGTGAGGTAGGTGAGTGAGGTAGGTGAGTGAGGTGAGTGAGAGTGAGTGAGAGTGGGTGAGGTGAGTGAGTGAGGTGAGTGAGAGTGAGTGAGAGTGAGGTGAGTGAGTGAGGTAAGTGAGAGTGAGTGATAGTGAGTGATGTGAGTGAGTGTGAGTGAGTGAGTGAGCGTGTGAGTGAGTGAGTGAGAGTAAGAGTGAGTGAGGTGAGTGAATGAGGTGTGAGGTAGGTGAGTGAGGTAGGCGAATGAGGTGAGTGAGAGTGGGTGAGTGAGTGAGGTGAGTGAGAGTGAGTGTGGGTGAGTGTGAGAGTGAGTGAGAGTGAGGTGAGTGAGTGAGAGTGAGGTGAGGTGAGTGAGGTGAGTGAGTGAGGTGAGTGAGAATGAGTGAGAGAGTGAGTGAGTGAGAGTGAATAAGTGATAGTGAGTGAGTGTGAGTGAGTGAATGAGTGTGTGAGTGATTGAGAGTGAGTCAGTGAGTGTGTGAGTGAGTGAGAGTAAGAGTGAGTGAGAATGATAGTCAGTGAGAGTGAGAATGAGTGAGAGGGGAGTGAGATTGAGTGAGTTAGTGAGAGTGAGTGAGTGAGGTGAGTGAATGAGGTGAGTGAGGTGAGTGAGGTGAGTCAGAGTGAGTGAGAGGTGAGTGAGTGAGGTGAGTGAGTCAGTGAGTGTGAGAGTGAGTGAGTGTGAGTGAGTGAGAGTGAGTCAGTGAGTGTGAGTGTGAGAGAGTGAGTGAGAGTCAGAGTGAGTGAGTATGAGTGAGTGAGACTGAGTGAGTGAGAGTCAGAATGTGTGAGTGAGTGTGAGTGAGAGGTTACTGCAGAAGATAAAGCTACACGTAGTCAGAGGAAATGTATTAGCATGGATCGAGAATTGGCTGGCTAACAGAAAGCAGAGAGTCGGGATAAATGGGTCCTTTTCGGGTTGGAAATCGGTGGTTAGTGGTGTGCCACAGGGATCGGTGCTGGGACCACAACTGTTTACAATATACATAGATGACCTGGAAGAGGGGACAGAGTGTAGTGTAACAAAATTTGCAGATGACACAAAGATTAGTGGGAAAGCGGGTTGTGTAGAGGACACAGAGATGCTGCAAAGAGATTTAGATAGGTTAAGCGAATGGACTAAGGTTTGGCAGATGGAATACAATGTCGGAAAATGTGAGGTCATCCACCTTGGGGAAAAAAACATATTATTATTTGAATGGGGAGAAATTACAATATGCTGAGGTGCAGAGGGACCTGGGGGTCCTTGTGCATGAAACTCTTTTTGGAGTTTATCTGCAAAACAAAAAAACATTAAACCGTGCCACCCGACCTGGGTGACACACCAGACATTTACAAGGCCCCTTTTTTTTTTTCCCCTTTTTTGGTTTTTTTTTTGTGTTTTTCTTTTTGTTTGGTTTTTTTTTTGGGCACTAAAATCACAATTTTTCCCCAGTGCCCCCTATAAAAGGGAAGGGGGACACTAAAAGCACCGGCAATTAAAACAAATTAAACTTTAAAACGTTAAATCAAATTAAAATTTGGTTGCCGGGCGTGATGATGCACTCCAGTCCCTCCGGTGCCCACCTCTCGCGGAAGGCCGCGAGCGTACCGGTGGACACCGCGTGCTCCATCTCCAAGGACACCCTGGACCGGATGTAAGAGCGGAAGAGAGGCAGGCAGTCAGGTTGAACGAACCCCTCGACCGCCCGCTGCCTGGACCGGCTGATGGCACCCTTGGCCGTGCCCAGGAGCAGTCCTACGAGGAGGCCCTCGGACCTACCCGCTCCCCTCCGCACAGGGTGCCCAAAGATCAGGAGAGTGGGACTGAAGTGCAGCCAGAATTTCAGGAGCAGCCCCTTCATATAATGGAACAGGGGCTGCAACCTTGTGCATTCAATAAAAACATGGAACACGGACTCCTCCAGACCGCAGAAATTGCAGGCGGCCTGGGAGTCCGTGAACCGGCTTAAAAATTTATTGCACGGCACTGCTCCGTGCACCACCCTCCAGGCCAAGTCCCCGACAAATAGTGGGAGGACCCCTGCGTAGAGTGCCCTCCATCGGGGACCCCCGCATCCACCGGACGGCAGGATGGTACGCCATGGCGTGTCCGGACGGCCGGCGAGGATGGCAAAGTTGAGAGTGTGCAGGAGCAGCCCGTACAGGAAACCCCTCCGCGCGGAACTGAAAGGCATGGAGGGGATATCCCAGAGGCGGCTCAAGTTGTGAGGCGCCGGCCACCGAGGGAGGTTCCGGGGTTTGGCGCCGATGAGGAATTCCGTCCGGACTGGGGTCAGTTCGGACGGGATCTCCCCACGTGCTTGAGCCTCCTCGATGCACCTAACGGAGTCAGGGCCCAGAGCTGTTTTTAGCGACTCGATGGCATCGGCCGCGTGGCGGACGTTGGCAGAATTTAGGTGCCGCGCCAGCGTGTCTGGCGCCATCCAGCCCGCTCCTCCTCCATCGAGCAGGTCCCTGACCCTGGTCACCTCACCAGCCACAGCCCTCTCTTCCGACCGCCACATAAAACCTCGGCCGTGGAGGTACGGATTCCCGAGCAACGGCTCCTGCAGGACGGCCGCCACTCCAGCCGGCGGAGAGCAGCGCTTGGTGGAGACTTTGTTCCAGACCCTGATGAGTTCCCTGTAAAAGACAGGCAGCTCCCGGAGGGCGGTCCTGACACCCCCCAAGTTCACAAACAGGAGCTGTGTGTCATAATTGAGGTCGCGCTGCTGGCGGAAGAAATACGTCGCCAGAGCACACCACCTAGGAGGGGGCTCGACGTAAAGGTATCTCTGCAGGGTCTGAAGACGGAAAGTCGCGAGCTGGGCGCTGACGCACACCAACGACTGACCGCCCTCCTCAAGCGGGAGACTCAAGACCGCAGCAGAGACCCAGTGCTTCCTGTTGTTCCAGAAGAAGTCCACCAGCTTCTTCTGTATCTTGGCGACAAACGCAGGGGGAGGGGTCAAAGTGACCAGCCGGTACCACAACATTGCGGCCACCAGCTGGTTTATGACTAGCGCTCGACCCCTGTAGGACAGCACTCGGAGCAGTCCTGTCCAGCGCCCTAGGCGAGCGGTGACCTTGGCCTCCAGCTCCTGCCAGTTCGCCGGCCAGGCTCCCTCGTCGGGGCTAAGGTAGACTCCCAGATAGAGGAGATGGGTCGTGCTCCAGGCAAAAGGCCTGAGCTCCTCCGGCAGGGAGTCCACCCGCCACTGACCCACCAGGAGTCCGGAACATTTCTCCCAGTTGATCCTGGCGGAGGACGCGGCCGAGTAAATCTCCTGGCACTCACGCATCCTCCGCAGGTCAGCGGGATCCTCTACCGCGAGGAGCACGTCATCGGCGTAAGCCGAGAGGACGACCTCCACGCCCGGCCCTTGCAGAGCCAGTCCCGTCAACCTCGTCCGCAAGAGGCGCAGGAAAGGCTCCACGCAAACGGCGTATAACTGGCCGGACATGGGGCATCCCTGGCGCACCCCTCTCCTAAAGCGAAGGGGCGCCGTCAAGGACCCGTTAACCTTAATCAGACACTCCGCGGCGGCGTACAAAAGTCGGATCCGGGCGACGAAATGCGTCCCGAACCCGAAAGTGCGCAGAGTTCCGAGCAGATAGTCGTGATCCACCCTGTCGAACGCCTTCTCTTGGTCGAGGGATAGGAAGGCGACCGACAGACCAGCCTCCTGGGAACAATGGATGAGGTCCTGGACCAGATGGATGTTATAGTGGATTGTCCGGCCCGGGACCGTGTAGGACTGGTCGGGGTGGATCATGTGGTCCAGCACGGCACCAAGGCGAGCAGACATCGCCCTGGCGAAGATTTTGTAGTCCGTGCTGAGGAGGGAGACCGGGCGCCAGTTCTTAAGGAGGCGGAGATCGCCCTTCTTAGGCAGCAGGACGATGACCGCCCTGCGCCAAGAGAGGGGCATCTCCCCGGTCGCCAGACTTTCCCCCAGGACCCGCGCGTAGTCGCCCCCCCAGGACGTCCCAGAACGCCCTGTGGAACTCCACGGTCAGCCCGTCCAGCCCCGGGGATTTTCCCCTCGAGAGCCGGGCGAGGGCACCGGTCAGCTCCGCCAGGCTTAGCGGAGCTTCCAGATTTTCGGCGCCCTCCGGGCTGACCTTCGGCAGGTCCTCCCACAAAACTCTACGCGCTTCCTCACTGGACAGATCCGGAGAGAACAGAGCCCCGTAATATTTATGGGCCCTGTTGTTGACGCCTTCCGGATCCGAGACGAGAGAGCCGTCGTCGGCCAGCAGCATCAAGAGCTGCTTACGGACACTCTGCCTTTTTTCCAGCGAGTAGAAGAAGGGGGAGCCGCGGTCCAGATCCCGCAGGAACCGGATCCGCGACCTCACGAACGCGCCTCGGGACCCGACGAGCTGCAGGTCCTTCAGCGCGGCCTTCTTCGCTTCGTACACCGTCCGCAGGGCCGGGTCCTGGACGACTTGACCGAGACGGGCTTCCAGGTCGAGCACCTCTTTTTCTAGGCGCCCGACTCTGGCCGCCCGCCTCTTGGTCGACCCCCTCGCGTACTCTTGACAGAAGACGCGGACATGAGCCTTGCCCACGTCCCACCATAGCCTCAAGGAGGGGAAGCCCCCCTGCTTCCTTCTCCAGTCGGACCAGAATCGACGGAACGAGTCCTGGAACCGCACGTCCTCCAGCAGCCGGTTGTTAAAGTGCTAGTACGCGGACCCCGTCCTCGCGCGGAGCGAAGCGAGCTCCGCCCACACCAGGTGGTGGTCCGAACACGGCACCGGCCACATGGAGGCCGCCGGGACGCAGGAAACGTACGCCCGAGACACGTAAAGGCGGTCGACTCTGGACCATCCTACTCCAGGCCTCACCCAAGTAAAGGCGCTGGAGTCGGGGTGGAGATTTCGCCAGACGTCCACCAAGTCGAAGGACCCGACCAGGTCCCTCAACTTCTCCATCGCCGTCATGCTCTGCGGGGCACCGGAGCGGTCCCTCGCCTCGAGGGTGCAGTTAAAATCGCCCCCGAGGACAATGCAGTCGCCGACGTCGACGGAGCCAAGAAGAGCAGACACCTCTTCAAAGAAGCGCGCCTGCTGCGGGCCGGGCTGAGGGGCGTACACGTTCATGAGATGGAGCGGCACGTCCCCCAGGCGAACCGTTACGTGCAGCAAGCGGCCTGGCACGGGCTCCTCGACCCCCAAGATCTCCGGCTGAAAATGCGGGCCCAGCAAGATGGCCACCCCACTAGAAATGGCGGTGAGGTGGCTCATGCGGACCTCTCCTTGCCATTCCAGGAGCCACGTGGCTTCGTCTCCCGGAACGGTGTGGGTTTCTTGCAGGAAGCACACCGCATATTTCCCCGCCCGCAGGAGCGAAAAATTGTCAAATCTACGGCGTGCCCCTCTGCCGCCGTTGATGTTGAGGCTGGCTATGGTTATCTTCATGGCAAAAGCATAGTGCAACCTCTACCTTAACCTATTGTGGGGGGGGAGTGGAGTCTTTTGTTGAACTCCGCTCCCTCCGCAGCCCAGCGAGGAGTCCCTCGAGCTCGCGCAGCTCAAGGTGTTGCTCCTTTGTCAAGGGCCCGCCCGCGGCCAAGGTTTTAACGGCGGCGCGGACGGACCCCTTGATCAGCTCTGGCTCGGACCATTTTTCCAGGGCCAGTCGGGCTTGGTTGCAGTGACCCCGGCTCTGGGCCAAAAAGTCCCGGAGTTCCTTTGCAGGAATGAGGAGGACACTCAGCGGCGGCCGCGAGCAGATCCACCGCCTCCCTGGCGGTGGTCTCTAGGTCTTCACCCGCGTCCCCCACCGAGTCCCCGTCCTCCTCCGGGAGGTGGCCGCCAGCAGCCAGCCCATCGACCGCACAAGGTACGGCAAATGACCCGGCCGCTCCAACCGGCGCTGGCTCTGCCCCGATCCCACCCCCAGGATCGTCGGCAGAGGAGTCCCCACTGGGCTCTTTTAAAAATGGTGCTGGGTCGGGAAATGACAGCGGAAGGGGTTCCCCCCCCGCCCCAGGAACCGGGGAACAAGGAGAGACGCGGCCATAGGAGATCCCCAGGCTCCCCAAGTGCACCAGCTCCACAGCAAGGGGCGAGGGTGGGTGTTCCTCCCCCTCCCCGCTGCCACCCCCCGGCCCAGCATCTACAGTGTCATTATAAACATTTGTTTCGGTTTCTGCCGGGTCGAGCAACTCCCGGGGGAAGTTGGGTATTGGCTGGGCGGGCTCAGGTTCGGCCTTTTCGGCCCCGCTCGCCTCAGTCCCCGGGACGCCCGGCCCGGCAGCTACGCATTCCTCCGCGGTCCCCACGCCCCCCACGACAGGCAGATCTTCCACGCCATCCCCGGGAGGCAGAGGCTGGGCAGCCTCGACTGCCTCACCCTCCCCAGGGACAGACTCCTCTCGCCTACGGCGCTGCTTGGGGGCGCTGGTGGGGGACGCGGGACACGCGGCGGGCACCGACTCCTCCGCGGAGGGATGTTGTTCCCCCTCCGCCTCATTGGGGCGGTGCCTCCTTTTGTTCCTGGGGGCGCGGAGGCAGGGAGACCTCCATGTCTGCCGAGGCCTCCCGCTCCGCCCCCCCCCTTTTCCTTATCTTGCCCTCGCCCGGGCCCCTCTGTGGTGTTGATCAAGGGCTCGGGCACGGGCTCGGGGCACCCCGTGCTCGCCGGTGGCTGGGTTGGGCCGAGCGCGGTGGTCAAATTATCTGGCGCACCGAGGGGACCCGCCTCTGGTTGTCTCGTCTTCTTCCGCGCCTTCTTTTCGATCGGACGCTCTCCCTCCCCCCCGCCGGAGGCCGTGAAAACAAAGGCCTCCGACGATGCCCGCGCACCTATGGCTCCCGGCACGCGGACGCAACTAGGGGGAGGGCTGGCGGCGGCGCCAGCCTTGGCCGCCTTCGGTGGTTTGGCGGCCTTGGAGGCGGGGCAGTTTTTGCGAACGTGCCCCACCTCCCTGCAGGCATGGCACCGCACGCCGTCCGACGTCCAGAAGACGCGGTAGGCAGTCCTCTCGTGCACCACATTAAAAGACCCCTCCGTCGTCTCCTCCCGCGCCAGCCGGACAAAGAGCTGGCTGCGGAAGGAGAACACGTGGCGCAGGCTGTTCTCCCTGAGGCCGAGCGGTATGGGGTTGATCCCTGACCTTACCTCCCCCAGTTGTTGTAGGTGAGGGAGGAGGAGCTCAGCGGGAACAAAGGGCGGGACGTTCGACACGATGACCCTCTGCGCGGTGGCCTCGAGAGGGTCCACCGGCAGGAACGTCCCGCCCACCGTGAGCCCCTTTTCGAGGGCCAGGGACACCGCCCGCTCCGACCCAGGAAGAACACGGCCTTCCCAGACATCTTGGAGGCTGCGACAATGGCCGAGGGGCCGACTACCCCAGCCATCGCCCGCACGCACTCTTCGATGCTCATTGTGGGGTGAGTGTAGCTCTTGACCCCGTGTTTTCTCGTAATTAATCTGAATGGTGGCAGGGCAGCAGGAGGCGCAGGACGTGCCGTGGATGTCGACGCCGCCTGCGCATATGTCCTTGCTGGCCCCGCCACCGGCGTGGATGGGGTCGCCATCACGAGGTCCCTTTAAGGGCTACACCCACCCCAAAGTCACAGGCCTTAATGGTCTTTAAATGGCCTCGTTTAATAGACTGAGCAGAGGAGCTCTTAACGAGGCACACCTCTCCCCTAGTTGACAATTGGGCAGGGGCCTTGCTCCCTCTGCTCAGTTGTCTTAATTGTTTTATATTTTTCCAATCAATTTGGGAGGAAAAGGGCTCTCAGAGAGAGAGGGGAGAAACAGAGAGTAACAGAGAAAGAGAGAGGGGGGGTGGGAAGGGGGGGGAAACTGCGAGGGCAGGTCTCCCCTCGCAGCTGTGGGTGGGTGCAATCCCCAGATGGCAAAACACAAAGTCTTTGGGGTGGTCTTCAGGTGAGGGGAGAAGATGTCTTCACCTGGGGCAGCTAGAGCCAACCAGGCACACACTCCTAACGATGTTTATTAGGTGATTTAAAGAAAAGAAAAGAAATCTTCAGCCTGGTAGCTCCAGCTATCCCAGGCTAGGCAAATGTGGGGGGGGGTTTCAATTGTGGGGGGGGCCTAGTTGTAAGCAAGGCCCCCACACACACTTCCACACACACACACCCCCCGCGATGTTCCGGCCCTCAGTGGTCTTCTTTCCTCCCCCCACCGATATAACAAAGTCTTTTTGGGAAATGCACCCACACCCACCTGTAGAATGGTAGAGTCTCCCTCCTTCCACACTGGATGTTGTTGTTGGTCTTTCCCCCTCTCTCCAACTCTTTGCAGAATGGTAACAAAGTTGTTAAAAAGTTTTCTCTCTTCCTCCTCCTCTCCCTCTGGGTGAAAGTTGGTGGTGAAGCCCCTTCCTTCCTTCTCTTCCTGGGCTGTTCTCAGGGCTCTCCAGGCAGGAGCTAAAGTTGGTAGCTGCTCCTCTCACTGCTCACAGCTCCAACTGTGCAGGACACGCCTCCACTGCTCCACAATTGGTCCTTGTGCATGAAACTCTTTTAGAGTCTACCTGCAAAACATAAAACATTAAACGGTGCCACCCGACCTGGGTGACACACCAGACATTTACAAGGCCCTTTTTTTCCTTTTTTTGTTTTTTTTTGGGGTTTTCTTTGTTTTTTTTTGGGCACTAAAATCACAATTTTCCCCAGTGCCCCCTATAAAAGGGAAGGGGACACTAAAAACACCGGCAATTAAAACAAATTAAACTTTAAAACGTAAAATCAAATTAAAATTTGGTTGCCGGGCGTGATGATGCACTCCAGTCCCTCCGGTGCCCACCTCTCGCGGAAGGCCGCGAGCGTACCGGTGGACACCGCGTGCTCCATCTCCAAGGACACCCTGGACCGGATGTAAGAGTGGAAGAGAGGCAGGCAGTCAGGTTGAACGAACCCCTCGACCGCCCGCTGCCTGGACCGGCTGATGGCACCCTTGGCCGTGCCCAGGTGCAGTCCTACGAGGAGGCCTTCGGACCTACCCGCTCCCCTCCGCACAGGGTGCCCAAAGATCAGGAGAGTGGGACTGAAGTGCAGCCAGAATTTCAGGAGCAGCCCCTTCAAATAATGGAACAGGGGCTGCAACCTCGTGCACTCAATAAAAACATGGAACACGGACTCCTCCAGACCGCAGAAATTGCAGGCGGCCTGGGAGTCCGTGAACCGGCTTAAAAATTTGTTGCACGGCACTTTGTGCACCACCCTCCAGGCCAAGTCCCCGACAAATAGTGGGAGGACCCCTGCGTAGAGTGCCCTCCATCGGGGACCCCCGCATCCACCGGATGGCAAGATGGTACGCCATGGCGTGTCCGGACGGCAGGCAAGGATGGCAAAGTTGAGAGTGTGCAGGAGCAGCCCGTACAAGAAACCCCTCCGCGCGGAACTGAAAGGCATGGAGGGGATTTCCCCGAGGCGGCTCAAGTTGTGAGGCGCCGGCCCCCGAGGGAGGTTCCGGGGTTTGGCGCCGATGAGGAATTCCGTCCGGACGGGGGTCAGTTCGGACGGGATCTCCCCACGTGCTTGAGCTTCCTCGATGCACCTAACGGAGTCAGGGCCCAGAGCTGTTTTTAGCGACTCGATGGCATCGGCCGCGTGGCGGACGTTGGCAGAATTTATGCGCTGCGCCAGCGTGTCTGGCGCCATCCAGCCCGCTCCTCCGCCATCGAGCAGGTCCCTGACCCTGGTCACCTCACCAGCCACAGCCCTCTCTTCCGACCGCCACATAAAACCTCGGCCGTGGAGGTACGGATTCCCGAGCAGCGGCTCCTGCAGGACGGCCGCCACTCCAGCCGGCGGAGAGCTGCGCTTGGTGGAGACTTTGTTCCAGACCCTGATGAGTTCCCTGTAAAAGACAGGCAGCTCCCGGAGGGCGGTCCTGACACCCCCCAAGTTCACAAACAGGAGCTGCGTGTCATAATTGAGGTCGAGCTGCTGGCGGAAGAAATACCTCGCCAGAGCACACCACCTAGGAGGGGGCTCGACGTAAAGGTATCTCTGCAGGGTCTGAAGACGGAAAGTCGCGAGCTGGGCGCTGACGCACACCAACGACTGACCGCCCTCCTCAAGCGGGAGACTCAAGACCGCGGCAGAGACCCAGTGCTTCCTGTTGTTCCAGAAGAAGTCCACCAGCTTCTTCTGTATTTTGGCGACAAACGCAGGGGGAGGGGTCAAAGTGACCAGCCGGTACCACAGCATTGCGGCCACCAGCTGGTTTATGACTAGCGCTCGACCCCTGTAGGACAGCACTCGGAGCAGTCCTGTCCAGCGCCCTAGGCGAGCGGCGACCTTGGCCTCCAGCTCCTGCCAGTTCGCCGGCCAGGCTCCCTCGTCGGGGCTAAGGTAGACTCCCAGATAGAGGAGATGGGTCGTGCTCCAGGCAAAAGGCCTGAGCTCCTCCGGCAGGGAGTCCACCCGCCACTGACCCACCAGGAGTCCGGAACATTTCTCCCAGTTGATCCTGGCGGAGGACGCGGCCGAGTAAATCTCCTGGCACTCACGCATCCTCCGCAGGTCAGCGGGATCCTCTACCGCGAGGAGCACGTCATCGGCGTAAGCCGAGAGGACGACCTCCACGCCTGGCCCTTGCAGAGCCAGTCCCGTCAACCTCGTCCGCAAGAGGCGCAGGAAAGGCTCCACGCAAACGGCGTATAACTGGCCGGACATGGGGCATCCCTGGCGCACCCCTCTCCTAAAGCGAAGGGGCGCCGTCAAGGACCCGTTAACCTTAATCAGACACTCCGCGGCGGCGTACAAAAGTCGGATCCGGGCGACGAAATGCGTCCCGAACCCGAAAGCGCGCAGAGTTCCGAGCAGATAGTCGTGATCCACCCTGTCGAACGCCTTCTCTTGGTCGAGGGATAGGAAGGCGACCGACAGACCAGCCTCCTGGGAACAGTGGATGAGGTCCCGGACCAGATGGATGTTATCGTGGATTGTCCGGCCCGGGACCGTGTAGGACTGGTCGGGGTGGATCATGTGGTCCAGCACGGCACCAAGGCGAGCAGACATCGCCCTGGCGAAGATTTTGTAGTCCGTGCTGAGGAGAGAGACCGGGCGCCAGTTCTTAAGGAGGCGGAGATCGCCCTTCTTAGGCAGCAGGACGATGACTGCCCTGCGCCAAGAGAGGGGCATCTCCCCGGTCGCCAGACTTTCCCCCAGGACCCGCGCGTAGTCGCCCCCCCAGGACGTCCCAGAACGCCCTGTGGAACTCCACGGTCAGCCCGTCCAGCCCCGGGGATTTTCCCCTCGAGAGCCGGTCGAGGGCACCGGTCAGCTCCGCCAGGCTTAGCGGAGCTTCCAGATTTTCGGCGCCCTCCGGGCTGACCTTCGGCAGGTCCTCCCACAAAACTCTACGCGCTTCCTCGCTGGACGGATCCGGAGAGAACAGGGCCCCGTAATATTCACGGGCCCTGTTGTTGACGCCCTCCGGATCCGAGACGAGAGAGCCGTCGTCGGCCAGCAGCGTCAAGAGCTGCTTACGGACACTCTGCCTTTTTTCCAGCGAGTAGAAGAAGGGGGAGCCGCGGTCCAGATCCCGCAGGAACCGGATCCGCGACCTCACGAACGCGCCTCGGGACCCGACGAGCTGCAGGTCCTTCAGCGCGGCCTTCTTCGCTTCGTACACCATCCGCAGGGCCGGATCCTGGACGACTTGACCGAGACGGGCTTCCAGGTCGAGCACCTCCTTTTCCAGGCGCCCGACCCTGGCCGCCCGCCTCTTGGTCGACCCCCTCGCGTACTCTTGACAGAAGACGCGGACGTGAGCCTTGCCCACGTCCCACCATAGCCTCAAGGAGGGGAAGCCCCCCTGCTTCCTTCTCCAGTCGGACCAGAATCGACGGAACGAGTCCTGGAACCGCACGTCCTCCAGCAGCCGGTTGTTAAAGTGCCAGTACGCGGACCCCGTCCTCGCGCGGAGCGAAGCGAGCTCCGCCCACACCAGGTGGTGGTCCGAACACGGCACCGGCCGCATGGAGGCCGCCGGGACGCAGGAAACGTACGCCCGAGACACGTAAAGGCGGTTGACTCTGGACCATCCAACCCCAGGCCTCACCCAAGTAAAGGCGCTGGAGTCGGGGTGGAGATTTCGCCAGACGTCCACCAAGTCGAAGGACCCGACCAGGTCCCTCAACTTCTCCATCGCCGTCATGCTCTGCGGGGCACCGGAGCGGTCCCTCGCCTCGAGGGTGCAGTTAAAATCCCCCCCGAGGACAATGCAGTCGCCGACGTCGACGGAGCCAAGAAGAGCGGACACCTCTTCAAAGAAGCGCGTTTGCTGCGGGCCGGGCTGAGGGGCGTACACGTTCACGAGATGGAGCGGCACGTCCCCCAGGCGAACCGTTACGTGCAGCAAGCGGCCTGGCACGGGCTCCTCGACCCCCAAGATCTCCGGCTGAAAATGCGGGCCCAGCAAGATGGCCACCCCACTAGAAATGGCGGTGAGGTGGCTCATGGGAACCTCTCCTTGCCATTCCAGGAGCCACGTGGCTTCGTCTCCCGGAACGGTGTGGGTTTCTTGCAGGAAGCACACCGCATATTTCCCCTCCCGCAGGAGCGAAAAATTGTCAAATCTACGGCGTGCCCCTCTGCCGCCGTTGATGTTGAGGCTGGCTATGGTTATCTTCATGGCAAAAGCATAGTGCAACCTCTACCTAACCTATTGTGGGGGAGGGAGCGGAGTCTTTTGTTGAACTCCGCTCCCTCCGCAGCCCAGCGAGGAGTCCCTCGAGCTCGCGCAGCTCAAGGTGCTGCTCCTTTGTCAAGGGCCCGCCCGCGGCCAAGGTTTTAACGGCGGCGTGGACGGACCCCTTGATCAGCTCTGGCTCGGACCATTTTTCCAGGGCCAGTCGGGCTTGGTTGCAGTGACCCCGGCTCTGGGCCAAAAAGTCCCGGAATTCCTTTGCAGGAATGAGGATGGTCTCGGCGGCGGCCGCGAGCAGATCCACCGCCTCCCTGGCAGTAGTCTCTAGGTCTTCACCCGCGTCCCCCACCGAGTCCCCGTCCTCCTCCGGGAGGTGGCCGCCAGCAGCCGGCCCATCGACCGCACAAGGTACGGCAAATGACCCGGCCGCTCCAACCGGCCCTGGCTCTGCCCCGATCCCACCCCCAGGATCGTCGGCAGAGGAGTCCCCACTGGGCTCATTTAAAAATGGTGCTGGGTCGGGAAATGACAGCGGAAGGGGTTCACCCTCCGCCCCAGGAACCGGGGAACAAGGAGAGACCCGGCCATAGGAAATCCCCAGGCTCCCCAAGTGCACCAGCTTCACAGCAAGGGGCGAGGGTGGGTGTTCCTCCCCCTCCCCGCTGCCACCCCCCGGCCCAGCATCTACAGTTTCATTAAAGTCAATAAATTGTGTTTCTGCCGGGTCGAGCGACTCCCGGGGGAAGTTGGGTATTGGCTGGGCGGGCTCAGGTTCGGCCTTTTCGGCCCCGCCCGCCTCAGTCCCCGGGACGCCCGGCCCGGCGGCAATGCATTCCTCCGCGGTCCCCACGCCCCCCACGACAGGCAGATCTTCCACTCCATCCCCGGGAGGCAGCGGCTGGGCAGCCTCGACTGCCTCACCCTCCCCTGGGACAGACTCTTCGCGCCTGCAGCGCAATTTGGGAGCGCTGGTGGGGGACGCGGGACACGCGGCGGGCACCGACTCCTCCGCGGCGGGATGTTGTTCCCCCTCCGCCTCATCGGAGCGGCGCCTCCTTTTGTTCCTGGGGGTGCGCGGAGGCAGGGAGACCTCCATGTCTGCCGAGGCCTCCCGCTCCGCCCCCCCCTTTTCCTTATCTTGCCCTCGCCCGGGGCCCTCTGCGGTGTTGATCAAGGGCTCGGGCACGGGCTCAGGGCACCCCGCGCTCGCCGGTGACTGGGTTGGGCTGAGCGCGGTGGTCAAACTTTCTGGCGCACTGAGGGGACCCGCCTCTAGTTGTCTCGTCTTCTTCCGCGCCTTCTTTTCGATCGGACGCTCTCCCTCCCCCCCGCCGGAGGCCCTGAAAACAAAGGCCTCCGACGCTGCCCGCGCACTTACGGCTCCCGGCACGCGGACGCAACTAGGGGGAGGGGTGGCGGCGGCGCCAGCCTTGGCCGCCTTCGGTGGTTTGGCGGCCTTGGAGGCGGGGCAGTTTTTGCGAATGTGCCCCACCTCTCTGCAGGCATGGCACCGCACGCCGTCCGACGTCCAGAAGACGCGGTAGGCAGTCCCCTCGTGCACCACATTAAAGTGCCCTTCCGTCGTGTCCTCCCGCGCCAGCCGGACAAAGAGCTGGCTGCGGAAGGAGAACACGTGGCGCAGGCTGTTCTCCCTGAGGCCGAGCGGTATGGGGTTGATCCCCGACCTTACCTCCCCCAGTTGTTGTAGGTGAGGGAGGAGGAGCTCAGCGGAAACAAAGGGCGGGACGTTCGACACGATGACCCTCTGCGCGGTGGCCTCAAGAGGATCCACCGGCAGGAACGTCCCGCCCACCGTGAGCCCCTTTCCGAGGGCCAGGGACACCGCCCGCTCCGACCCCAGGAAGAACACGGCCTTCCCAGACATCTTGGAGGCCGCGACAATGGCCGAGGGGCCGACTACCCCAGCCATCGCCCGCACGCACTCCTCGATGCTCATTGTGGGGTGAGTGTAGCTCTTGACCCCGTGTTTTTTGGTTATTAGTTTGAATGGTGGCAGGGCAGCAGGAGGCGCAGGAGGCACCGTGGATGTCGACGCCGCCTGTGCATATGTCCTTGCTGGCCCTGCCACCGGCGTGGATGGGGTCGCCATCACGGGGTCCCTTTAAGGGCTACACCCACCCCAAAGTCACAGGCCTTAATGGTCTTTAAATGGCCTCGTTTAATAGACTGAGCAGAGGAGCTCTTAACGAGGCACACCTCTCCCCTAGTTGACAATTGGGGAGGGGCCTTGCTCCCTCTGCTCAGTTGTCTTAATTGTTTTATATTTTTCCAATCAATTTGGGAGGAAAATGGCTCTCAGAGAGAGAGGGGAGAAACAGAGAGTAACAGAGAAAGAGAGAGGGGGGGTGGGAAGGGGGGGGGGAACTGCGAGGGCAGGTCTCCCCTCGCAGCTGTGGGTGGGTGCAATCCCCAGATGGCAAAACACAAAGTCTTTGGGGTGGTCTTCAGGTGAGGGGAGAAGATGTCTTCACCTGGGGCAGCTAGAGCCAACCAGGCACACACTCCTAACGATGTTTATTAGGTGATTTAAAGAAAAGAAAAGAAATCTTCAGCCTAGTAGCTCCAGCTATCCCAGGCTAGGCAAATGTGGGGGGGGTTTCAATTGTGGGGGGGGCCTAGTTGTAAGCAAGGCCCCCACACACACTTCCACACACACACACCCCCCGCGATGTTCCGGCCCTCAGTGGTCTTCTTTCCTCCCCCCACCGATATAACAAAGTCTTTTTGGGAAATGCACCCACACCCACCTGTAGAATGGTAGAGTCTCCCTCCTTCCACACTGGATGTTGTTGTTGACTTTCCCCCTCTCTCCAACTCTTTGCAGAATGGTAAAAAAGTTGTTAAAAAGTTTTCTCTCTTCCTCCTCCTCTCCCTCTGGGTGAAAGTTGGTGGTGAAGCCCCTTCCTTCTTTCTCTTCCTGGGCTGTTCTCAGGGCTCTCCAGGCAGGAGCTAAAGTTGGTAGCTGCTCCTCTCACTGCTCACAGCTCCAACTGAGCAGGACACGCCTCCACTGCTCCACAATTGGTCCTTGTGCATGAAACTCTTTTAGAGTCTACCTGCAAAACATAAAACATTAAACGGTGCCACCCGACCTGGGTGACACACCAGACATTTACAAGGCCCTTTTTTGCCTTTTTTTGTTTTTTTTTGGGGTTTTCTTTGTTTTTTTTTGGGCACTAAAATCACAATTTTTCCCCAGTGCCCCCTATAAAAGGGAGGGGGACACTAAAAACACCGGCAATTAAAACAAATTAAACTTTAAAACGTAAAATCAAATTAAAATTTGGTTGCCGGGCGTGATGATGCACTCCAGTCCCTCCGGTGCCCACCTCTCGCGGAATGCCGCGAGCGTACCGGTGGACACCGCGTGCTCCATCTCCAAGGACACCCTGGACCGGATGTAAGAGCGGAAGAGAGGCAGGCAGTCAGGTTGAACGAACCCCTCGACCGCCCGCTGCCTGGACCGGCTGATGGCACCCTTGGCCGTGCCCAGGAGCAGTCCTACGAGGAGGCCTTCGGACCTACCCGCTCCCCTCCGCACAAGGTGCCCAAAGATCAGGAGAGTGGGACTGAAGTGCAGCCAGAATTTCAGGAGCAGCCCCTTCAAATAATGGAACAGGGGCTGCAACCTCGTGCACTCAATAAAAACATGGAACACGGACTCCTCCAGACCGCAGAAATTGCAGGTGGCCTGGGAGTCCGTGAACCGGCTTAAAAATTTGTTGCACGGCACTGCTCCGTGCACCACCCTCTAGGCCAAGTCCCCGACAAATAGTGGGAGGACCCCAGCGTAGAGTGCCCTCCATCGGGGACCCCCGCTTCCTCCGGACGGCAAGATGGTACGCCATGGCGTGTCCGGACGGCAGGCAAGGATGGCAAAGTTGAGAGTGTGCAGGAGCAGCCCGTACAGGAAACCCCTCCGCGCGGAACTGAAAGGCATGGAGGGGATTTCCCCGAGGCGGCTCAAGTTGTGAGGCGCCGGCCCCCGAGGGAGGTTCCGGGGTTTGGCGCCGATGAGGAATTCCGTCCGGACGGGGGTCAGTTCGGACGGGATCTCCCCATGTGCTTGAGCCTCCTCGATGCACCTAACGGAGTCAGGGCCCAGAGCTGTTTTTAGCGACTCGATGGCATCGGCCGCGTGGCGGACGTTGGCAGAATTTAGGCGCCGCGCCAGCGTGTCTGGCGCCATCCAGCCCGCTCCTCCGCCATCGAGCAGGTCCCTGACCCTGGTCACCTCACCAGCCACAGCCCTCTCTTCCGACCGCCACATAAAACCTCGGTTGTGGAGGTACGGATTCCCGAGCAGCGGCTCCTGCAGGACGGCCGCCACTCCAGCCGGCGGAGAGCTGCGCTTGGTGGAGACTTTGTTCCAGACCCTGATGAGTTCCTTGTAAAAGACAGGCAGCTCCCGGAGGGCGGTCCTGACACCCCCCAAGTTCACAAACAGGAGCTGCGTGTCGTAATTGAGGTCGCGCTGCTGGCGGAAGAAATACGTCGCCAGAGCACACCACCTAGGAGGGGGCTCGACGTAAAGGTATCTCTGCAGGGTCTGAAGACGGAAAGTCGCGAGCTGGGCGCTGACGCACACCAACGACTGACCGCCCTCCTCAAGCGGGAGACTCAAGACCGCAGCAGAGACCCAGTGCTTCCTGTTGTTCCAGAAGAAGTCCACCAGCTTCTTCTGTATTTTGGCGACAAACGCAGGGGGAGGGGTCAAAGTGACCAGCCGGTACCACAACATTGCGGCCACCAGCTGGTTTATGACTAGCGCTCGACCCCTGTAGGACAGCACTCGGAGCAGTCCTGTCCAGCGCCCTAGGCGAGCGGCGACCTTGGCCTCCAGCTCCTGCCAGTTCGCCGGCCAGGCTCCCTCGTCGGGGCTAAGGTAGACTCCCAGATAGAGGAGATGGCTCGTGCTCCAGGCAAAAGGCCTGAGCTCCTCCGGCAGGGAGTCCACCCGCCACTGACCCACCAGGAGTCCGGAACATTTCTCCCAGTTGATCCTGGCGGAGGACGCGGCCGAGTAAATCTCCTGGACTCACGCATCCTCCGCAGGTCAGCGGGATCCTCTACCGCGAGGAGCACGTCATCGGCGTAAGCCGAGAGGACGACCTCCACGCCCGGCCCTTGCAGAGCCAGTCCCGTCAACCTCGTCCGCAAGAGGCGCAGGAAAGGATCCACGCAAACGGCGTATAACTGGCCGGACATGGGGCATCCCTGGCGCACCCCTCTCCTAAAGCGAAGGGGCGCCGTCAAGGACCCGTTAACCTTAATCAGACACTCCGCGGCGGCGTACAAAAGTCGGATCCGGGCGACGAAATGCGTCCCGAACCCGAAAGCGCGCAGAGTTCCGAGCAGATAGTCGTGATCCACCCTGTCGAATGCCTTCTCTTGGTCGAGGGATAGGAAGGCGACCGACAGACCAGCCTCCTGGGAACAATGGATGAGGTCCCGGACCAGATGGATGTTATCGTGGATTGTCCGGCCCGGGACCGTGTAGGACTGGTCGGGGTGGATCATGTGGTCCAGCACGGCACCAAGGCGAGCAGACATCGCCCTGGCGAAAATTTTGTAGTCCGTGCTGAGGAGGGAGACCGGGCGCCAGTTCTTAAGGAGGCGGAGATCGCCCTTCTTAGGCAGCAGGATGATGACTGCCCTGCGCCAAGAGAGGGGCATCTCCCCGGTCGCCAGACTTTCCCCCAGGACCCGCACGTAGTCGCTCCCCAGGACGTTCCAGAACGCCCTGTGGAACTCCACGGTCAGCCCGTCCAGCCCCGGGGATTTTCCCCTCGAGAGCCGGTCGAGGGCACCGGTCAGCTCCGCCAGGCTTAGCGGAGCTTCCAGATTTTCGGCGCCCTCCGGGCTGACCTTCGGCAGGTCCTCCCACAAAATTCTACGCGCTTCCTCGCTGGACGGATCCGGAGAGAACAGGGCCCCGTAATATTCACGGGCCCTGTTGTTGACGCCCTCCGGATCCGAGACGAGAGAGCCGTCGTCGGCCAGCAGCGTCAAGAGCTGCTTACGGACACTCTGCCTTTTTTCCAGCGAGTAGAAGAAGGGGGAGCCGCGGTCCAGATCCCGCAGGAACCGGATCCGCGACCTCACGAACGCACCTCGGGACCCGACGAGCTGCAGGTCCTTCAGCGCGGCCTTCTTCGCTTCGTACACCGTCCGCAGGGCCAGGTCCTGGACGACTTGACCGAGACGGGATTCCAGGTCGAGCACCTCTTTTTCTAGGCGCCCGACTCTGGCCGCCCGCCTCTTGGTCGACCCCCTCGCGTACTCTTGACAGAAGACGCGGACGTGAGCCTTGCCCACGTCCCACCATAGCCTCAAGGAGGGGAAGCCCCCCTGCTTCCTTCTCCAGTCGGACCAGAATCGACGGAACGAGTCCTGGAACCGCACGTCCTCCAGCAGCCGGTTGTTAAAGTGCCAGTACGCGGACCCCGTCCTCGCGCGGAGCGAAGCGAGCTCCGCCCACACCAGGTGGTGGTCCGAACACGGCACCGGCCGCATGGAGGCCGCCGGGACGCAGGAAACGTACGCCCGAGACACGTAAAGGCGGTCGACTCTGGACCATCCTACTCCAGGCCTCACCCAAGTAAAGGCGCTGGAGTCGGGGTGGAGATTTCGCCAGACGTCCACCAAGTCGAAGGACCCGACCAGGTCCCTCAACTTCTCCATCGCCGTCATGCTCTGCCGGGCACCGGAGCGGTCCCTCGCCTCGAGGGTGCAGTTAAAATCCCCCCCGAGGACAATGCAGTCGCCGACGTCGACGGAGCCAAGAAGAGCGGACACCTCTTCAAAGAAGCGCGTTTGCTGCGGGCCGGGCTGAGGGGCGTACACGTTCACGAGATGGAGCGGCACGTCCCCCAGGCGAACCGTTACGTGCAGCAAGCGGCCTGGCACGGGCTCCTCGACCCCCAAGATCTCCGGCTGAAAATGCGGGCCCAGCAAGATGGCCACCCCACTAGAAATGGCGGTGAGGTGGCTCATGGGAACCTCTCCTTGCCATTCCAGGAGCCACGTGGCTTCGTCTCCCGGAACGGTGTGGGTTTCTTGCAGGAAGCACACCGCATATTTCCCCGCCCGCAGGAGCGAAAAATTGTCAAATCTACGGCGTGCCCCTCTGCCGCCGTTGATGTTGAGGCTGGCTATGGTTATCTTCATGGCAAAAGCATAGTGCAACCTCTACCTTAACCTATTGTGGGGGAGGGAGCGGAGTCTTTTGTTGACCTCCACTCCTTCAGCAGCCCAGCGAGGAACTTTTTGAGCCGACGCAGCTCAAGGCCTTGAGCCTTTGATAAGGGCCCGCCCGCGGCCATGGTTTTAGCGGCGGCGCGGACGGACGCGACGAGCAGCCCCGGCTCGGACCATCTTTCCAGGGCCAGACGGGCTTGGTCGCGGCGACCCCGGCACTGGACCAAAAAGTCCCGGAGTTCCTCTGCGGGAATGAGGAGGGTATCAGTGGCGGCCGCGAGCAGATCCACCGCCTCACTGGCGATGGACTCGAGATCTTCTCCCTCGTCCTCCACCGAGTCCCCATCCCCCTCCGGGAGGTCGCCGCTAGCAGCCGGCCCGTCGACCGCACGAGGTACGGCAAACGGCCCGGCCGCTCCATCTGGCCCTGGCTCTGCCCCGATCCCACCCCCAGGATCATCGGCAGAGGAGTCCCCACTGGGCTCTTTTAAAATTGGTGCTGGGTCGGGAAGCGACAGCGGAAGGGGTTCCCCCTCCGCCCCAGGAGCCGGGGAATACGGAGAGACCTGGTTTAGAAAATTCTCCAGGTCCACCAAGTCCCTCAGCTCCAAAGTAGGGGGGCGAGGGTTGTTGTTCTTCCCCCTCCCCGCCGCCTACCCCCAGCCCAGCGTGTACGGATTCATTAAACTTGTTCATATTTTCAGTTTCTACCGAGTCGAGCAAATCCCGGGGGAGGTTGGGTATTGGCTGGGCGGGCTCAGGTTCGGCCTTTTCGGCCCCGCCCGCCTCAGTCCCCGGGATGCTCGACCCGGCGGCTACGCATTCCTCCGCTGGCCCCACGCCCCCCACGACAGGCAGATCTTCCACGCCCTCCCCGGGAGGCAGCGGCTGGGCAGCCTCGACTGCCTCACCCTCCCCGGGGACAGACTCCTCGCGCCTGCAGCGCAATTTGGGGGCGCTGGTGGGGGACGCGGGACACGCGGCGGGCACCGACTCCTCCGCGGAGGGATGTTGTTCCCCCTCCGCCTCATTGGGGCGGTGCCTCTTTTTGTACCTGGGGGCGTGCGGAGTCAGGGAGACCTCCATGTCTGCCGAGGCCTCCCGCTCCGCCCCTCCCTTTTCCTTATCTTGCCCGCGCCCGGGCCCCTCTGCGGTGTTGATCAAGGGCTCAGGCACGGGCTCAGGGCACCCCGCGCTCGCCAGTGACGGGGTTGGGCTGAGCGCGGTGGTCAAATTTTCTGGCGCACTGAGGGGACCCGCCTCTAGTTGTCTCGTCTTCTTCCGCGCCTTCTTTCCGGTCGGACGCTCTCCCTCCCCCCCGCCGGAGGCCCTGAAAACAAAGGCCTCCGACGATGCCCGCGCACCCATGGCTCCCGGCACGTGGACGCAACTAGGGGGAGGGGTGGCGGCGGCGCCAGCCTTGGCCGCCTTCGGTGGTTTGGCGGCCTTGGAGGCAGGGCAGTTCTTACGAACGTGCCCCACCTCTCTGCAGGCATGGCACCGCACGCCGTCCGACGTCCAGAAGACGCGGTAGGCAGTCCCCTCGTGCACCACATTAAAGTTCCCCTCCGTCGTGTCCTCCCGCGCCAGCCGGACAAAGAGCTGGCGGCGGAAGGAGAACACGTGGCGCAGGCTGTTCTCCCTGAGGCCGAGCGGTATGGGGTTGATCCCTGACCTTACCTCCCCCAGTTGTTGTAGGTGAGGGAGGAGGAGCTCAGCGGGAACAAAGGGCGGGACGTTCGATATGATGACACTCTGCGCGGTGGCCTCGAGAGGATCCACCGGCAGGAACGTCCTGCCCACCGTGAGCCCCCTTTTCGAGGGCCAGGGACACCGCCCGCTCCCACCCCAGGAAGAACACGGCCTTCCCAGACATCTTGGAGGCTGCAACAATGGCCGAGGGGCCGACTACCCCAGCCATCGCCCGCACGCACTCCTCAATGCTCATTGTGGGGTGAGTGTAGCTCTTGACCCCGTGTTTTTTGGTTATTAGTTTGAATGGTGGCAGGGCAGCGGGTGGCGCAGGAGGCACCGTGGATGTGGTTGCCACCTGCGCATATATCCTTGCTGGCCCTGCCACCGGCGTGGATGGGGTCGCCATCACGGGGTCCCTTTAAGGGCCACACCCACCCCAAAGTCACAGGCCTTAATGATCTTAATTGGCCTCGTATATTAACTGAGCAGAGGAGCCCTTAATGAGGCACACCTCTCCCCTAGTTGGCAATTGGGGAGGGGTCTTGCTCCCTCAGCTCAGTTGTCTTAATTGTTCCCTTTTTTTAAAAAAAATTAGGAGAAAGGGGCCTCAGAGAGAGAGGGGAAAAACAGAGTAACAGGGAAAGAGATAGGGGGGTGGGAAGGCGGGGGGGGAACTGCGAGGGCAGGTCTCCCCTCGCAGCTGTGGGTGGGTGCACTCCCCAGATGGCAAAACACACAAGCACAGTCTTTGGGTTGGTCTTCAGGTGGGGGGAGAAGATGTCTTCACCTGGGGTAGCTAGAGCCACCAGGCACACACTCCTAACGATGTTAATTGGGTAAATGAGAAAAATCTTCAGCCTGGTAGCTCCAGCTATCCCAGGCTAGGCAAATGTGGGGGGTGGGGGGGGTTCCAATTGTGGGGGGGGCCTAGTTGTAAGCACGGCCCCCACGCACACTACCACACACACACACACCCCCCGCGATGTTCCGGCCCTCAGTGGTCTTCTTTCCTCCCCCCACTGATATAACAAAGTCTTTTGGGAAATGCACCCACACCCACCTGTAGAAGATGTAGAGTCCCCCTCCTTCCACACTGGATGTTGTTGTTGTTGGTCTTTTCCCCCTCTCTCCAACTCTTTGTAGAAATGTTAAAAGTTGGTAAAAGTTTTCTGCTTTTTCCTCCTCTCCCTCTGGGTGAAAGTTGGTGGTGAAGCCCCTTCCTTCCTTCTCTTCCTGGGCTGTTCTCAGGGCTCTCCAGGCAGGAGCTAAAGTTGGTAGCTGCTCCTCTCACTGCTCACAGCTCCTACTGTGCAGGACACGCCTCCACTGCTCCACAATTGGTCCTGGTGCATGAAACTCTTTTAGAGTCTACCTGCAAAACATAAAACATTAAACGGTGCCACCCGACCTGGGTGACACACCAGACATTTACAAGGCCCTTTTTTTCCTTTTTTTTTTGGTTTTTTTTTTTGTGTTTTTCTTCTTTTTTTGGGGTTTTTTTTTGGGGCACTAAAATCACAATTTTTCCCCAGTGCCCCCTATAAAAGGGAAGGGGACACTAAAAGCACCGGCAATTAAAACAAATTAAACTTTAAAACGTAAAATCAAATTAAAATTTGGTTGCCGGGCGTGATGATGCACTCCAGTCCCTCCGGTGCCCACCTCTCGCGGAAGGCCGCGAGCGTACCGGTGGACACCGCGTGCTCCATCTCCAAGGACACCCTGGATCCTTGTGCATGAATCCCAAAAAGTTAGTTTGCAGGTGCAGCAGGTAATCAGGAAGGCGAATGGAATGTTGGCCTTCATTGCGAGAGGGATGGAGTACAAAAGCAGGGAGGTCCTGCTGCAACTATACAGGGTATTGGTGAGGCCGCACCTGGAGTACTGCGTGCAGTTTTGGTCACCTTACTTAAGGAAGGATATACTGGCTTTGGAGGGGGTACAGAGACGATTCACTATGCTGATTGCGGAGATGAGGGGGTTACCTTATGATGATAGATTGAGTAGACTGGGTCTTTACTCGTTGGAGTTCAGAAGGATGAGGGGTGATCTTATAGAAACATTTAAAATAATGAAAGGGATAGACAAGATAGAGGCAGAGAGGTTGTTTCCACTGGTCGGGGAGACTAGAACTAGGGGGCACAGCCTCAAAATATGGGGGAGCCAATTTAAAACCAAGTTGAGAAGGAATTTCTTCTCCCAGAGGGTTGTGAATCTGTGGAATTCTCTGCCCAAGGAAGCTGTTGAGGCTAGCTCATTGAATGTATTCAAATCACAGATAGATAGATTTTGAACCAATAAGGGAATTAAGGCTTACGGGGAGCGGGCGGGTAAGTGGAGCTGAGTCCACGGCCAGATCAGCCATGATCTTGTTGAGTGGCGGAGCAGGCTCGAGGGGCTAGATGGCCTACTCCTGTTCCTAATTCTTATGTTCTTATTAGTGAGCGTGTGAGTGAGTGAGAGTGAGTCAGTGAGTGAGTGAGTGAGAGTGAGTGAGAGTGATTGAGAGTGATAGTGGGAGTGATAGTGAGTGAGTGAGAGTGAGAGTGAGTGAGTGAGAGGGGAGTGAGATTGAGTGAGTGAGTTAGTGAGAGTGAGTGAGGTGAGTGAATAAGGTGAGTGAGGTAAGTGAATGAGTGAGAGAGTGAGGTGAGTGTGAGTGAGAGGTGAGTGAGTCAGTGAGTGAGAGTGTGAGTGAGTAGGTGAGTGAGTCAGTGAGTGTGAGTGAGTGAGAGTGAGTGAGAGTGAGAGTCAGAGTGAGTGAGTACGAGTGAGTGAGAGTGAGAGTGAGTGAGAGTCAGTGAGAATGAGAGTCAGTGAGAGTGAGAGTGAGAGTGTGAGTGAGTGTGAGTCAGTGAGTGAGAGTTCGGTGAGTGAGGTCAGTGAGTGAGTGAATCAGGTGAGTGAGGTGAGTGAGAATGATAAGTGTGAGTGAGTGACATGAGTGATAGTGAGTGAGTGAGGGTGAGTGAGGTGAGTGAGGTTAGTGAGTGAGGTGAGTGAGTGTGAGCGAGGTGAGTGAGTGAGAGTGAGTGAGTGAGAGTGACTGAATGAGAATGAGGTGAGTGAGTGTGAGTGAATGTGTGAGAGCGTGTGAGTGAAGGAATGAGAGTGAGGTGAGTGAGTGAGGTGAGTGAGTGAATGAGGTGAGTGAGGTGAGTGAGTGAGAGTGAGTGAGGTGAGTGAGAGGGAGTGAAGTGAGTGAGAGTAGTTGAGTGAGGTGAGTGAGTGAGTTGAGTGAGGTGAATGAGGTGAGTGAGGTTAGTGAGTGAGGTGAGTGAGTGTGAGTGAATGTGTGAGTGCATGTGAGTGAATGAATGAGAGTGAGGTGAGTGAGTGAGGTGAGTGAGTGAATGAGGTGAGTGAGGCGAGTGAGTGAGAGAGAGTAGGTGAGTGAGGTGAGTGAGGTGAGGTGTGAGAGTGAGTAAGTGAGAGGTGAGTGTGTGAGAGTGAGTGAGAGTGAGTGAGAATGAGTGAGAGTGAGAGTGAGTGTGAGTGAGAGTGAGTGAGAGTGAGTGAGAGTGAGTGAGAGTGAGAGTGAGTGAGAGTGAGTGAGAATGAGTGAGAGAGAGTGAGAGTGAGAGTGAGTGAGAGTGAGTGAGAGTGAGAGTGAGAGTGATAGTGAGAGTGAGTGAGAGTGAGAGTGAGAGTGAGTGAGAGTGAGTGAGAGTGAGAGAGAGTGAGGAGAGTGAGTGAGAGTGAGAGTGAGAGTGAGAGTGAGTGAGAGTGAGTGTGAGAGTGAGTGCGTGTGAGTGAGAGTGAGAGTGAGTGAGAGTGAGTGAGAGTGAGTGAGAGTGAGTGTGAGAGTGAGAGTGAGTGAGTGTGAGTGAGAGTGAGAGTGAGAGTGAGTGAGAGTGAGTGAGAGTGAGAGTGAGAGTGAGTGAGTGTGAGTGAGAGTGAGTGTGAGAGTGAGTGAGTGTGAGTGAGAGTGAGTGAGAGTGAGTGAGAGCGAGAGTGAGTGAGTGTGAGTGAGAGTGAGAGTGAGTGAGGAGTGAGTGAGAGTGAGAGTGAGAGTGAGTGAGAGTGAGTGTGAGAGTGAGAGTGAGTGAGTGTGAGTGAGAGTGAGAGTGAG